>NC_142782.1:11115294-11415294 GCF_988280905.1 Pimephales promelas
CTCTGGATAGCAGAACAGCGGCGTGGGGATCATCGTCGCCGTATATTTGTGTCCACCGGACCCTTCGAAGCCGAACCGTTTGGCGAGTTTCACCATTTGCTCGCTCCAGGAGCTGCGCTGGATGACGGCCGCTGTCAGCGGTACTTCCGCCTGTCACGCGCCCAGTTTGATGACCTGTTGTCCCGCATCTGAGCGAGGATCACCCTCGCCCGGCCCCTCATCCATCTAATCTAGCTGTCATTTATTTTTGTTTTGATAATAAATAGAGCCAGCCTTCAAACCTGTCCTGTGATTTTTTTTCTCTCTCTCACGTCCAGACACGAATTTATGCACATATGTTGATTGTCTTTACAACATAATACTATTTCTAGATATGGAATGAATAACATTCAATACAAAATGAACATGTCTCCATATAGAAATAATGTTTTAAGTGATGAAACATTTGCTTTGTTGTGCATAATCCCACCATGCATTTAGTCATATTAACAAAATAATTTATTGAAGCATCCAGACACTTCACCACGTGAGCAAGCAGCTAGGCTCCTGATTGGTTAACGCGGCGCGAATTCACGCCAAAGTTCAGATTTTTCAACTCGGGCGGCAGACGCGAATTCGCGTCAAATGCGTGAATGCACAACGCTCAATTCGCGCCAACTTGACGCGCGAATGAGGCGTATTCGCGTCTTCCGCGCCGCGCTCCACGCCTCATTCGCGCCGCAGGAATTTTTCTTGCATTGACTTAACATTGAAATCATTCGCGCCTGACGCCCTATTCGCGTCCGGTGTGAACGTAGCATTAGTGCGTCGAAGTTGTGATAGTGCTGTCGGCTAACGCGAAATGCTACTATTTACATTCCATGGATGTTTATTCATATACAATTGTTTTGGACTAAAAACTTCTTCAAATTGGATTGTATGGACGCTTTACAGTGAAACCAAACCATTTTTGTTGGAATGTGGACTAACAGATGGCTAATTGGTGAGTTTCTTCCAGTTTGTGTTGGTTTGTTTTGGCTGTTGGTGGTCTGACAAAGAGACAGATTGTGCCCGCTGTGTTGATTGTATCTTAAAATGGTTTACGTCGTTCGAATCACGAGTTTCTCAGCTTTCCAAAGATATGTATTATGTTTACTTTTGTGTTTGTTTTGTTTTGTCTTTCACAAAGTTAAACCTATAAACCACCCTGTGGGCCGTATACGGCACGTCGGACCACGAAAAAAAAAATATCGGACTAATATCGGTATCGGCAAAAGCCAAAGGTGCGGCATCGGTATCGGTATCGGAAGTGAAAAAGTGGTATCGGGACATCCCTACTGATTTATCGGCAGGCCGATATTAGGCATTTTCCAAACTATCGGTATTAACAGTTATAATGGCGATAAATTAATATTTCAAAAATAAAATAAAAACGGACGAAGCACGCTTCAACCATGTAATGATTGTTGGAGTTGAAACGCGCCACACATTCTGCAAAGTTCTGCTGAATTATTTCTTTAATAGCGCGTGACGGTTATAGCAATGAGATGTATCATCTCTCCTTGTCCTGTTATATTGAAAATATATATTTTACAATTTGCAGTATGACGTTATCCATTGCTAAATTATGGCTCATCATAGACTAGCTAACTACAAAGCTAGCTAATGCCACTATCATCAGTGGAAGACCGCTAATGTTAACATTAATGAGCTTTGGTTCCTCTGTTCTGTTGCGACAATAAAAGAAAGAAAATTTCTTTTTAAAATGCATTATCATATTATTTTAGTTAAAACTCATAAATAACTACAAATAACTAATGTTAGGGAAATCTGTTGATGTAACCGAAAAATATTTGTATCGGTATCGGCCTTCAAAATCCTTTATCGGTCGGGCTCTAATAGATGTAACATAGCCTATTCCGGGCTCATGCACTCATGCTCACCTTTGTCGCTTTTGGTTTGCTTAGTTCGGGACATTTAATTTTATCTTCAACAATATTATTGCAAAATATTTTTCCTGTTATCCCTGTAAAGGTGCTCTGAAACAATATAAATAAAAGTGACTTGACCTAAAGCTTGCCAAAAAGCACCGGCAAAAGTAATGATTGAGTGTGTCATACAAAATAGCTAGGAGACATTATAATTATTTATTAATAATCTAGTGTTTTCCGAGGGGGCTTTCACACTGTAAGTTTAGTTTGAAACGGGGCACGGTTAACATGAAAAATTGGTCATGTGAAAGCTGTCATGTTGACCCCTGTGCCGACTACTACAGTTTTGGTCTACTAAGCCAACTAACGTTTAGTCGACATGATTTCATGAAATGAAAGACACCCCACATGAACTTCATCTCCTGAGCTGCTCTGGCAGTTCACTTGAATTTAATAGTAATAAAAGTAACAAGTTCATTAACATAAAGCCACTAAAAAATAGCCTTGAATCAATCTGGTTCTGCGTGCATTTCAGCAAACATTGAACATATCTGATTGATGTGAATCTTATTACATGTGGTATCAAAGTTGGATTCAAATTGAATTGCGAAATTTCACTGGTACTAGAAGTTCATAAATAAGTGTCAAACTTACTTATTACAATACAAGGTTACATGGGTCAAAAAACAATAATAATTATTTTTTTATTACTTTTATATGTGGAGCCAATTAAAATTACTCATTAAATCGTATTGAGAATTGAATCTAGTAGTTGAGATCTTGTGAATCTGTAATCCTAGCCCTAATTGGTATAATTCCTGGCTCAGAGATAAACATTAGGGATGGGCATTCGATAAAATTTTCTTAGTCGATCGTCGGAAGAATTAACGACCGACTATCGATTAATCATTAAAGGGTTAGTTCACCCAAAAATGAAAATTAAGTCATTAATTACTCACCCCCATGCTGTACCAACCCCGTAAGACCTTCGTTCATCTTCGGAACACAAATAAAGATATTTTTGATTGAATCTGAGGGCTGGATCACTCTTCCATAGACAGCCTGAGGGACTGCCTCTTGACGGCCCAGAAAGTCATTAAAAGAAAAGGTTTAAATATTCCATGTGCCTACAGTGGCTCAACTATAACTTTATCAAGCGACGAGACTACTTTTTGTGCGAAAAAAAAACGTAAATAACGACTTTATTCGACTTTCCATTACTTCCTTATGGGCGCATGCGCGAGAACTGAGACGAGACCGTTCTTCTTCGACTACTTTTTGTTACCGGCTGCTCACCGCTTAGGAGTTTTACCGCCCCCTACCGTATAAGATGACGTCCTGCTTGTAAACAGAACGTTTTGCGCCTCCGGCTATATCAGTACGTCATCTTATATGGTAGGGGGCGGTAAAACTCCTAAGCGGTGAGCAGCCGGTAACAAAAAGTAGTCGAAGAAGAACGGTCTCGTCTCAGTTCTCGCGCATGCGCCCATAAGGAAGTAATGGAAAGTCGAATAAAGTCGTTATTTACATTTTTTTTTTTCGCACAAAAAGTAGTCTCGTCGCTTGATAAAGTTATAGTTGAGCCACTGTAGGCACATGGAATATTTAAACCTTTTCTTTTATTGACTTTCTGGGCCGTCAAGAGGCAGTCCCTCAGGCTGTCTATGGAAGAGTGATCCAGCCCTCAGATTCAATCAAAAATATCTTTATTTGTGTTCCGAAGATGAACGAAGGTCTTACGGGGTTGGTACAGCATGGGGGTGAGTAATTAATGACTTAATTTTCATTTTTGGGTGAACTAACCCTTTAATATTTTTATATTAAAATTTATTATTTGTAACTTTTTATAAATTAAAAATGCAATGTAAATACAAAAACACAGCATGTTTTTTACCTCCGCGCTAACATCAACAGCCCGGGGAACACGTTCACTTTCCCCTCAAACTACGCAACGCAGCAGCATTAGTTTAATGATAATCGATAACAAATTAACGTGATCGACGAAATTCTTAATGATCAATAATCGATCGTCGATTAATCATGCCCATCCCTAATAAACATCCAGAGTTTTATTGTAATGAATGGTAGGCTACTAGAATAAAAATAAATTCCTTAGGCTGTGTGTCCACCAAAGTGTTTTTTCACGTGCCTGGCGTATGTTTTCAATGGGAGCACCACGTTTTTAAAACGCCATGAGCGTAACAAGGCGCTGGAGGTTTTTTTTCATGCTGAAGCGTTCAGTGCCCGGTGTTTTGGTTGCGCTTCCTTTTACAGTACAGAACTCACAGTGTACTTACCTAGAAAGTACTAGCTAATATAAGGTAAGTACATGGAACAGGGGTAGGTTTTTACTGGTCGCCGAGAGTTGAAAAATGTTCAGCTTTGGGTAAAACAGCGCTCATCACTGTCACTTTTTACCCAGTCGTCCAATCACAATTGAGGAGGGGTGTGACTAATACCACACCGACCAACTGTCACAACATTCTTTTTGTACAACGACATCAACCAGCAGAGCAAACCGTACCACAAGGATGAAGAATAATTTTTAGTATGAAACAAATTATCTGCTAAATCAGTTACAAGTAAACTGTGCTGTGGATATTCTGTATCATAGCAACGAAGCGTCTCAACGGAAAAAACACTGCACTGCCAGTGCACCCACAGCTACGTGTTTTCAGCTGGCTAAAAACGCTTTGGTTGACACTCGGCCTTATACTTGATTTTCTTGATTCACATCCTTAGTTCCCTTAATATTTTGTGTATTTTGTTTTATCTACAAGATTTTGATTGCGGTTGGTTGTTTTGTCTTAGCTCATGGAGGTTACAGGCAAAAATCAGGACGAGTGTATGGTGGCCCTTCACGACTGCAATGGAGATGTCAACAGGGCTATCAACTTCCTCCTGGAGGAGGTCACTGTCAAGGTGTGCTCTTGACACAGTTCATCCTGCTTTACTCATTTCTGATTCACTGTATTTTGTAAAAGTATTAATCATACCAGAAAAACTAGACTGAATCGAAATAATGTAATGGATTTTTTTCAAACTTTACTAGCATTAAATACAAGTGATTTAAGTTGCAACTGAGAGGTTAAAGGGTTAGTTCACCCAAAAATGAAAATTTAAGTCATTAATTACTCACCCCCATGCTGTACCAACCCCGTAAGACCTTCGTTCATCTTCGGAACACAAATAAAGATATTTTTGATTGAATCTGAGAGCTCGATCAGTCCTACATAGACCGCCTAAGGGACTGGCTCTTGACGGCCCATAAAGTCATTAAAGAAAAGGTTTGAATATTCCATGTGCCTACAGCGGCTCAATTATAAGTTTATCAAGCGACGAGACTACTTTTTGTGCGAAAAAACATAAATAGCGACTTTATTCCACTATTCCATTACTTCCTCATGGGCGCATGT
This sequence comes from Pimephales promelas, assembly GCF_988280905.1. Taxonomy (NCBI): domain Eukaryota; kingdom Metazoa; phylum Chordata; class Actinopteri; order Cypriniformes; family Leuciscidae; genus Pimephales; species Pimephales promelas. The sequence goes on from NC_142782.1 coordinate 11,120,621, forward strand.
GCGAGAACTGAGACGAGGACGTTCTCATTCGTCTACTTCTTGTTACCGGCTGCTCACCGCTTAGGAGTTTTACCGCCCCCTACCGTATAAGATGATGTGCTGATATAGCTGGAAGCGCAAAACTTTCTGTTTACAAGCAGAGGAAGATGCGCGCTGTACATACGCTTTTCAATTTGCGTATTTTCCGCACTATAAGGTGCACTTAAAAGCCTTTAATCTTCTCAAAAAACGACAGTGTTCCTTATAATCCGGAGCGCCTTATATATGGCTCATCATTTTATACGGTAGGTGGCGGTAATACTCCTAAGCGGCGAGCAGCCGGTAACAAGAAGTAGTCGAATGAGAACGTCCTCGTCTCAGTTCTCGCGCATGCGCCCATAAGGAAGTAATGGAATAGTGGAATAAAGTCGTTATTTATGTTTTTTTCGCACAAAAAGTATTCTCGTCGCTTGATAAACTTATAATTGAGCCGCTGTAGTCACATGGAATATTCAAACCTTTTCTTTAATGACTTTATGGGCCGTCAAGAGCCAGTCCCTTAGGCAGTCTATGTAGGACTGATCCAGCTCTCAGATTCAATCAAAAATATCTTTATTTGTGTTCCGAAGATGAACGAAGGTCTTACGGGGTTGGTACAGCATGGGGGTGAGTAATTAATGACTTAATTTTCATTTTTGGGTGAACTAACCCTTTAATAAATTCATGTACTGATTATGTTTTGAAATATTCTCATGCTGTGCTAATTTGACAGGACTCATGGGAGACAGTTGGCAAGAAGAAAAGTGTTGGAAAAGAAGGGACTGCACCAGAGAGCAGAGAGAAAAGAGGAGAAAGGGAAAGCAGAGGCCGCGCGGCTTCAAACAGACGTGGCCGAGGAGCCAGCCGCAACCAGGAAGGTGTGTTTCTGTGCGATTAGTGTGCACATGTCCTGACATGCATGTATAGGTTTGTTTTTTTTCCTGAGGCAGAGTATCTAATGGCTTGCATAATAATGATGATTTGGTGATTTAGATATCATCTTTATGAGCATTTCTTGTTCTTGGCTGTTTTAAGGGCGGTTGGAAGAGAACGGGTTTGATTCGGCTCCAGGGGAGAGAGGAGGAGATCGTGGGCGCAGAGGAAGAGGGAGAGGTCAGAGCATTATACTCACTCCTAGACATTACTGCTCATTAATACACTGCTGCCCCTGAAGTGGTTTTTAAGTTGATTAGCATGTCATTAAACGCAACAGTTATAGAAATCAAACTTTACCTCATCCATGACAACAAATTTTTGATTCCCGTCTGACTGATTTATCCACGGTGCAGTTGAAAACAACAATTCCCATCATTCCGCGTTCCTCCATGCCGTTATCAAGCAAAGCCGTTGTTGTTGTTTTGAATGTAGCGCCCTCTAGTGGCATAAATCTTATGTATTGCAGATTTAATTCAAGCTCCATTTCCGCAAGAATTAATTGAAAACGCTCGCTCTGCTCAGCACTGTTATGAATACCTGTGCGGCCGTGCACATTTTGCTTTTGAATCAGAGATTTCCCCCCCACACAGTGGAATTTTGCAGTGTTTTAATATCATTTTTGTTAGCCATCTAGAGGTGTAGAATGTGCCAGGCACATTGAATAATTGCTTTTTTTTGTTCTCATCCTGAACCCTAGACCTCACACCAGAGAACCTTAATAGAAAGCAACATATTCTATGTAATTGTCTAGAGTGTAACACTTATCATGTTTTTGATATTTGGACAGAACATGTCTACGGTATGCATTCTGCTATCTTAGACTGGGCAGGATGGGGCCTGTTCCTGTGTTGCTATTTGTGTCACTGAGCAACGTTTGTAGGGCACTTCATGTGACGAATGCTTTGTTTAAAGCAGCTGCAATTCGAGAGGGGAAGATAAGGGATAGAGCAAGAAAAAGACTGGAAAGTCATTAGAAGTAGGGCTGCAACAACTAATCGATAAAATCGATTATGAAAATCGTTGTCAACGAATGTCATTATCGATTAGTTGGTCTGATTACGTCACGGGGATTGTTTACATGGAACATGCGCTTCTTATATGCGCTTCATGAGGCGCACATGCAGTCTCTCTCCCTCGCCGCTCTACCCTGTCTTGCGCGCGCAACACGGACGGTTTGGAGCACATTATCTTCTGTCTCGCATGCGCGCTCTTGATTCCGTGAGTTTGAACTAATTTTCGGGCATCAGGAAACCGCTATCAATATGCAGCATACACGAAAATCATTCACCTTTCGGTAAATTCGCCAAAATAGGTGACCTATGTTAATCATGTATACTTTATGAAGCCATAAAGTAGTATAATGTGAGATAGAAATGTATATTTAAGTCATTAAATTCAAGTTAACCTAAGCTTTTCCCTCCACTGCGGCTGTCGGTCATTCTCTATTCGGTTTTCAAACAGCGCGTCGCGTTACAACAGTTAACATGATGATCTCTTTCCAAGATGATTCAATGTTATTATTATAATTGATCTGTAGATAAAGGTCTATGATGGTATTTCTATCTTGCTAGACTTTTATTGCTGTAACTTAATCACTTTGAGTGTCTGTTAGATCACAACACTATAGTAGAGTCGGCGCAGTATAATTGTTCTTCACGTGCACAGTAGCCTAACTGAAATTTAAAACTGTTAAAAGAAAAGGCTTAATAAACTATTGCATAGATACTGTATAATACACAGTCAATATGTCTTTCTCTTTCCTTGGTGCTTTTAACTTTAATGCGGCGGACACTGAAGAGCTGCGCGCCGCCCTGTGACTCCGTGTTGCTCCAAGCGCATCATTCAGCGCTCGCGATGCGCATACGCACTTTGTGCAGCTCTTTCATGATCATGTCATAATACTTTTGCGAAATGAAAGCTTATTAATAGCCTTTCTTGTTCTGTCCTATGACTCCTATCTATTATATTTTGCTTCCTCACTAAACAGCTGTGCTTTACATTTAAAACAGTTGTGCATCTGATTTTTACAATGTTTTTCATGAATGTATAACAACAATACAACGAGCAATGTGTACGTTTTACCAGAGTTAGTGTTACACTTATTGTCTCTTATTTGTTCCCCACTAAGGAATGTTTTTTTCACTAAATGTTCAGATTTTATAAAATTATATTGTGCACTTGTGATATTTCTAGGCTAAGTTTTGCTGAGTTATCCACTAATCTAGTTTACAATAGCATTTTTGTTATAGGTTATGGTCATATAATATATTTTTTATTTGTTGTTTTTCTTTATAATGAAGTTGTCTGTATTAAGTAGATTGTTTAACGCGCAAAAGAGTGTGGTTTTTAGGGTTTTATTTTGTTATAATAAACAAAAAAAATGGAATATAATTGTTTTATCCGATTAATCGAAAAAATAATCGTCCGATTAATCGATTATCAAAATAATCGTTAGTTGCAGCCCTAATTAGAAGGGGCTGTTAGGTCTCTTAAATTACTTGATTTTATTTGCAAGAAGGTTTGTAGGCCTGTCACGATCAATTAATCGCACAAAAAAATGAATTTGATTAATTTTTCCGGCTGCGACAATTCTCTCTCTCTCTCTCTCTCTCTCTCTCTCTCTCTCTCTACCAACCAAAGAGACTGGATGACTACTCTCATCCGGGCCGATATTTACTATCCTTGGGCCGGGTCCTTGATCTAGAGATGTGCACTCCCAGTGCAATAGAGTGCGGCGCGGCTCTAGATTTGATGGCTGAGCGTGGGCAGTAATAAACTCTGTGTGTGTGGGTTGCGGGACAGTGAAATGATTCGCGGGACTCCCGTAAACTAGCAATATCTATGAATAAAACATATAAAAACGGATAGATTTTTATTCATCTGTTGCAGAAAAGCGACAACAACAACTAAAACAAAATAGAAACGATTACAGGCCAGAGTTTCTATTCATAACATCTTTGCAGCGTTGAGCGATGTAGCCAATCACAGATGTATTTCTGGTTCTCTGATTTCTTGAACACAATGGCCAATCAGAAGCATTTAACATCGACTCCCCTCACCACTCAAAACTGACTTTGTTCAGTGCTGAATTCTGTGTTCATAATTGATAATAACAGATGTGTGATCGGGCTGAACTGTCAGCTTTTTAGGAATTAAGGAGCACATGCAGTACTTTTATTTATTATTTTTGTTTTTTTATTCAAGTCCATTTTTGTTAAGAGACTGAGTCCATTGCTTTTATTGTTTTTGGTTGTTTTGTTAATTTATTGTGGATATTTAAAATGTTTTCCATTTTCAGTGTTAAATAGTATTTAGAAATAAAAGTTGATTGATCTTTGAAAAGGTGTACCTGCATTATGCCATTATCATTATTTTAGATGTAAATGGTCTCAGAACATCGATATTATCGTTCATCGCAGTAATTTCTTGGACAATTTATCGTCCAGCAAAATTTATCATGACAGGACTAGTATTTAGAATGTAGAAGTCTTTGAGGTACAGGTGGAAAAAATATTTAAATGTACCAAAGACAACCAATCATACTTGCTGTGATTGGTTGACAGACACAAAACAAGATTGACAATGTTGTCATTTACTTGGCATTATTTTTTTTACATTTTTACTTTATTTTCACTTGTTCTACTACATATTCATACTGATGTGTCATGTCAGGTGTAGGAGGTAGAGGAAGAGCCAGAGGAGCTGGAATGAGCAGGTTCTCTCAGGGAATGGGGTGAGTTTTTTTTTTTCAAAACCAAAGAAAAAAAGAATCACAACACCTGCGCCCATTCTTGGTCATTCACACTCTCCCCCTTCGTTTCTTGTGTTTGATTAGTAGGACGTTTAACCCCGCTGACTGCACCGGCTCTGCTGAAGCAGCGGATCCTGTAAGTGAGACTACTGAAGGAGCAGGTGAGTGCAGTTTAATGATCTGGATTCTGGACACTGTTTCTTTAATAGAGCGTTGCTCCTCTAAAGCTTTTCACTTAATCATATCTGAAGCCATTTTCAGAAAAGTATTGACGTCAGTGAGACTCTTTTTAGTGGTATTGATTACATACCGCATGCTCTGTATTGATTGAAATTCAGAATGCTGATCTCATATCCAATTTATGTAGTGCAAATCATCAAACTGAAAAGCTAAATTTGTGTAAATGAACAAGCAATAAAACAGGGTTTCTGAGTTTTATATAAAATCTAAACTCTGCTTTTCTGTCAGGACCTTGGAAGGACAGTCTGGAAGATTGGGCATCCGAAGACTGGAATGAAGATGTGAGTGACCTCGTGTTAAAATGAAACTGGAACACTTGAATTGTAATGACAATGTGTAATGCTCACTTCTCCATTTATCAGCTATCTGAGACCAAAGTGTTCACTGCTTCCTATGCTTTTGGCTCCAAGAATCCCATGCAGCCTGGACAGGGGTGAGTGCTTCCTGTGCTTCAGCACTTTCCAGCACAGAGAAAAGATGTATGGAGGCCTAGGAGTGCCACTTAAAAAAAAAAAAAAAAAAAAATAAGTTCAAATAAATTCAAAATGTTTAGAATAATTCCTCTTTAAATTGACAAAGTTACATTCAGAAAGTATTCTGAGTCTCCCGGATTTTATCAAAATATCTTTTTTTTTGTGTTTCGAAGATGTACGAGGGTCTAACAGGTTTGGAATGACAGATAATCTATCCCTCAAAAAAGTGAATTATCCCTTTAATCCTAATATCTAATATATAGTAGTTTTATTTTCTTTTTTAAGTAGCACACCTAGGATGACAATGGAATTACTTCTTACTCTGTCGGTCACATTTGTTATTACCTATTCAACTTGTTTGTTGGCACGGTATCATTTTATATCAATTTCATTTGAAGAGTTTCTGACCAAAGATGCTGACTATTTGTTTTGCGTTGACCACTAAAGCACTATATGATAACGAGTCTGGTTTGTCTACTGCTTAAATGTTCAACAAGCAGTTAAGAGCAGCAAGTTTAGAGCTTTATCTCTCTGCCTGTGTGCTCTAAAATATTTGGCAAGCATTCAGGTATGATTTCCCCTCCCAGTCTAGTGAATTTACGACTTGTTTTTGCAATTGAATAAAAAAAAAGCACACGTCTTTACAACTCGGCAAGCGTGACAGTTGAGCAGGCATATATAAGTGTAGTGCCCTAAAATATTCTCTCTTCCTGTGTTGTGGAAGTATCAGAACCAAAGAAAAACGCATCTCTAATGTTTTGTATCACAGAGTAATGGCCTTTTTTGTAGTTGTCTGAATGTGTGTGTTTGCTCATCAGGATGGATCTCGGCTCTCTGTTGCCTAAGGTGGCTGACGGCGACTCGGAGCTGGTCGGATTGGAGCCGTCATCCCTTGAAACTCTCACTCAGAGCCTGGTGTACACCAACTCCCAGCAGTACTCCACCCGAGCACACACACACAGCTACGCTTCTGCTGCTGCTGGCACTTATGCACATGCTGCATCGGTGAGAACACGGGCACACGTACAGCACTTGAATCCACAGATTTATAGAATTATTCTGGCTATTTTAGTAATTATTCAGAAGATACTCTACAATTCAAAAGTGTGGGCTCAGTCAAAAAATATCCTGATAACTGATATGATGCCAATATATAATGTCCACTATTACATTTTCTTTACAATTTTTGTAATAACAAATGTCTGAAAGGACCAGAGCTTTGGTACAAAGATGAAACTTAAAAGTCCCAAACTTTTAGGCATAAAAAAGGCGTAGTTTTTGCTTTGGTATCAAAATTGGTATTGATAACTGTAATTTTACTGAAATTGGTTTTGACTGAAATAGAAAGGGCTGACCCGGGACTAGGGTTGCAAATTAGCCTATTAGCTAGAAACATTTTTTATGCAACACATCAACAGAAATTGTTATGGCTTTGACTGTGATGGTTATATAGGGCTGGACTATTTTGGCTAAAATCATGATTACGATTATTGAACAATTATTATTATTTTTCCTCATATGTCACTGGCAAGGCTTATACTGTAAATATGCAAGTGTGTTTTTCTAATGAAAGAGTGCATAATCCTATCTTTGAGATTCTAAAATAAGGAAACGCACAGATAGCTTTTAATGCTATTAGATATTTAAAAATGTAGAAAATAGTTATTTTTGTAAACAAAATAAATTATTGTAAATATTGCCATCTTAAGTAAAATATAACTTGTATAAAACTAAAAAAGTAGTCCTTTTCATATCGTTTAGCATTTGTATATGCTTGTGTTATCGAAAGCTGCATTGTGGAGTGTAGACACTTGTTGCTGGTAGGGCTGGTCCGAATACCATTTTTTTGAGCTTCGAAGCTTCGGTAGTAATGAACATCGAATATTCGAAGCTTCGGAATGTCTGTATGGTGCAATATAGATAGACTGGCAAGAGGCGACACATTCAGAATGAATAAACTTTTAATAAACTACAGCACGAGCGGGAAGCGGCGCGCCTCACATGAGCAAGAACGTATGCTCCGAGAACGGACACTGCAAAACACACACACGCACACACACGTCTGTTAACTTATAACTGACTAACAAATTACTGACAAAGTAGGGTAGATTTAAATGCGGCGTGCCTCACACGTGCAGGGAATATGCTCAGAGAATGGGACACTGCATTTGTGTTATAAAACACACACACACACAGGTCTTTTAACTTAAGCAATATTTTTAATTAGGTATAGTTTTCTCACTAACAAAGTAGGGTAGATTTAAATGAATAAAAACAAAATTTAAATGAATAAAAACGAAATTTAAACAAATAAAACAAAAAAAAATTAATTTAAATGTATAAAAACGAAATTTAAATAAATGAAAACAAATAACTTAAATATAGAAAAATGAAATTTAAAAAACGAAATTGTGACGTGAGGTCCCAGTAAAATCTCAGAGTCTCGCAGTAGATTCATTTATTTTGAGAATAACGGATAAAGGATAATACATTTCGTTTCTATTATTCTATTTTCCACAATGTCAAAACCCAAAATATGTACAAGCACAGGCATGCACTTCTGTCCATACAAACTGTGTTCTGTGCTGTTCTGCTCACTAGCCAGAGAGTACTACCGTTGCAGGAACAATTTTAGTAGTCCAAGAAGCAAATATATTTATGAAATAGCTATAACGAAGTTTTATGTTAAGTATTATATTTCACCAGATTTTATACTGTAAAACATATTCAAGCGCAAATGAGAACCGTTTCGAGTGGGATGCCAGGTGTGCAAAAAACAAACAAACAAAAAAAGAAACATGATTATTCGAATGTCACATTTTCAAATCGAATACCAACCCACCGAACGAATATTCAAATATTCTGGTCCAGCCCTAGTTGCTGGGCGTTTGTCAGTCTCTCTCCTTTTTTGCGTGTTTCTTTGGTACAAGCAGCTCCTGTTGCTGAGTTCACTCAGTATTTGAGGAATCAGACATGTCTAAGCAACGTCTATACTTTGCTTATGAGCTGCGATTCCTTTCAAGAAACCACGCAGGTGCGTTTTCTCTGATTCGATCATAAACTAGCGCATTTCGTACCGTTTCACGCTGGCGAACGATCCCGGCTTAAACGGCATCATTAGACTGCATCGCGGCATTGATTACGGCTTTTGTTCACACAGCACGAGCTCCGTGACTAAACCGTGAACTGAACACAGCATGTTTCTCTGTCCTAGCGGCACCAATCCCGGGCCATGTTTACGCCCACACAGAAGGTGTTCTTTCAGTTTCACGAGATCAATGCGCTGTGTGAAAGGGGATCATGTTGTTTCAATGTTGCAGACTGGACAGGGTGGAGTTACGTGACTATTATGTTTTAAGGGGAAAGTACGTTAACACTTAGTGGGCGGATCTATTAATAGGATTCAAAAACCGAATTAACTGACATGGTAAAATAACGTTGGTTATAGGCTCTGAATTTATTTTTGGTTATTTTTCGATTAATTGTCCAGCCCTATAATTATGTATGTAATAATGTGCACAGCATTGTCCCTGACACATAAACTTATACATTTCGGGATCATGGCAACACTTTCTTTTTTTCCTTCTAGACCATGCTGGGTTCCAGGCTTCCCCACAGTGATGTGCAGAAAACTGAGCCAATCAGCACACCCCGAATCGCCCCACTGTCCAATCAGATTTCAGGGGCCCTGAGCAATGGCACTGCATCTGTTGAATCCACTGCTCCGATGCCTATTGAATCCACCGCCATGCCCTTGAATGAACCCAAGGAGACTCCTGTTACAGCAGCTCACCGTGAGTATTGAGCATACTGTCTATACTATATAATTGCTGATTCCATGATGTACACAACTGAATCCCATTGACCATTGGAGTCAATATAGTTTTGTAGTTTTACACATCATTAACAAGCTATCTAATATTTATGAACGCAAATTCTCTATGAAAGTTTGAAAAAGACTGACCACGTCTTTTGTCTATAGTGGACCTAAAGGCCCAACCCGACCCATCTCCCATCCTCAGTCATCTTACCCAGCATCAAAATGCAGCACTCCAGTCGGACCTGCCGGCTCAGGCCCGAGACCCTGTCCCAATTCCCCCATATGATGAGCCTTCTCCAACACTGAAACCCTTCTGTGAGCCTGTCGTTATCACGGCAGAGCCGCCACAACCCAGAAACTTCAGACCACAAAGACGGAGAGTGCCCCCTCCATCAAAGGTAACAAAAGAAAAGCCATAGTGTTATGTGTGCCTTGTGACATTAATGTTAAAATTAGTGGTTCAATTTGGCTGCCATTAAAGTAAAAAAAAAAAAAAGTTTCATTCATTCAAAACCTCATTCATATAGTTTAATGGCTTTTCATGTTGTGTTGCCAGATCCCCTCTTCGGCAGTAGAGATGCCAGGCTCTGCTGACGTGTCTGGGCTGAACGTGCAGTTTGGCGCACTCGATTTTGGATCCGAATCCACTGTGGAGAATCTCGACCAATCAGAAAGTAGCTATCAGGAATCTGCAGCTGCTCCTCAGACGCAGTGCAGCTTGTACTCTAAGCCCACCACCATCAGGTCGGTCTGACCACCTGTGTGACACTTCCTTATTAGAATGTTTACAAGATCTTAAACTCTGATTTTTCACCCAAAAATGAAAACTGTCATCTCACCCTCATTTTGCACGGTGTGTGGACACTAATTTGCACGATACGTGCGTTACGCGCAAGTGATTTTTATTTGGTGCTTTTTGACGCCCTAGTTAAAAATCTTAACTTTGGTGTCAGTTCAGTCATGCCAAATAACTCGTATATTGAAGTTGTTAACGTGTGTGTTTCTCCTGCACACTTCTGACACAGGTAACCCGATCTAGCACGAGTCTTTCTTTATGTACATAATTATGAAGAAAATATTAAACATGAAAACATTGTGTTTAGTTGCAGAATAGCCTATACAATAAACAATTCAATAAATAATTATTTATAGTTATTGTATATAATTAATTGAACCATCTTTTATATTATTAACTGCATCTAAATGCATGTTATGTTATGCATGTCATGTAACAAGTTAACAACATAAATGTATCAGTACAAGGCGATTTCAGGTTACCAGGCATAAATCTATATTACGATTTCAGAATGCGCACTTGGACATTTGTAATACATGCTGAAGGCTCTCGTCCGCCTGCCGAACTGATGTTCGCTACTGTTATAAATATGAACAAATCTTTTTAATAAGCAGGAGAACTTCTCGACTTTAAAAAATAACCGTTTACATGCGTAGGATGTTTGTGGATGACGGGGAGATTTCAGATAAAAAAATGGTCTCATTAGTCAGTGTATTCCCAGTAAAATCATATAACTTCATATTATTTCAATAGAACGTGCAAGTTTTCTAGGGAATGCCAATATGGTGGTGTGGTGGCTTCGCTTTTTATGATGTCATGAGCAAACCAGTTCTCTATATAGATCAGTGATTTAAACCCAGAACATTCCACTAACAAGCAGTTCTAATCAAGTGATCTTTTTTTTCTCCTTTTCCTTTTAGTGAGTCTCTAGGTGGCTTGCCTCCAGCAGTAATGGATTCCAGTTACCCATCTGCCTCTCTGGGTTTACCGAGCGCTACTGCTCCTTCTGTTTTGGCTCCCTCGTCAGCCAACAGAGTGGAGTCATCCGCCACCACCCCTCTCAGTGTATGACCAAAACGCTTTTCATCTTTTCACTTTTAAGGCACATGGTTTAGGCAATGTGACCGTACTTTTAATTAGATGGCTTGCACTGAATTATCCAGAATCTAGCGCTAGATTGATTTATATACAGGGTTCTTATAATCTTTTATAGATATCTTTATCTTTTTGTGATCAAAGTCCTTATCTAGTCATCAAAAACATCTTAAAGTCATGGAGTTTCTTTGGTCAAACCAATTGAGTCCACATGTTGAGTCCCAGTTTCTATGCAGAATTCAATTTAGGTTTAGGAAATTGCATCATACAAATTAAACAAACCAAATTCTGGTATCAAACAAAGTCACCCAAATGAAGAAAAATCTATTAAATACTCTTAACCCTGAAACCGTATTCTGAACAAATGTGGGCAAAATAGTTTTTATTCATTTTAAAAATAAAAATACTTCCCTTGATCTGAGCGGTACAAGACTTGGCTACTTTTCCTAAGTTTGCCTCCTGAACAGTGAACACACACAATTTTTTTTTGACTCAATTCTACAATTTGTTAAGTGGGTGAAAAAAAAAAACTCCTTAATTGTATTTGGGTCAAAAATAGGCACCAGTAGAAATGAATGGGAAAACTAATTTAGAGGATTCTAAAATAAGCCAAAATAAGACACCAGGTGACAGCAAAGTCACTTCATCTTTAGGTTTTAGCTCTAAGAACTTGTTGGAATGATATTTTAATGTAGTTAAAAAAAAATTTAAAAATAAGCATAATTCACAGAAAATATGGTACTTTTTGAAGTAAATAAATTCAAAAATACCCCCAAAATAAAAATACACATAATAAATGGATAGACAAAACTTAAATGAAAATAAATAAAATAAAAAAATAATAAAAATTAGGATCACACCTTCGCCCACATTTGTCCACAATTACAGGATTAAGGGCTATAAAGTGAATTCTTTTTTTCTTTTTCTTTTTTGTGGAAGGTAAAAATTTATAAAATAAATAATTTTTCATACAGTGAAAGTCATACAGGTATCAAAATATCTTTTTATGTTCTGCTGAAAGAAGTCATATCATGAGGGTGGAGCTTAATTCTCTTCTCACTTTTTATTTGTAATTTATTAATGGTAATACCTTTTTGTTTTTCTCCTGTATAATGGCATTCAAACAATAATAATAAGTTAGTGTATAGCTGAATCTGTTTATCTGTTTCAACACAGAATGGATTCAGTGAAATGAGGACGTCTAGTGCACAGGAAGGTAATTCTCTATTAGATTTTCCATTTTTACCTGTTCTTTCTTTGCCATGTGAATTTGTAGCATTAGCCACAATTGACATTTTTGTCCTGATGTATCTACAGCTGCTCCGTCCAGCACCCCTCAGCCCATACCCACAGCCCTGCACACTGAGAACGGTTTGTCATCTTCCTCCTCTTCAACCGCACCGCCTGCCCTCAGCACAGCTCTTTCATCACTTAGCAGGTACTATCGCATCATTATAATTTCAGCTTTATTAAACATTCATGAGGAAATCAGTCTCCTTATGGTCTTGTGGTTGCCTGTTCTCTCAGTCACGTGAGCAGCGTTACCTCTCTCGGATCTTCTGCGCCCACCAGCTCTTCTCTGAGCGTAAGTTTCTTTTGTGAAGACTCCTATTTCCACTGAGTTTCCTCACTTTATTCCCCTCTTTACCTGAGCTTCTCTCCCTCATTTGTCCTGATTTCAGCAATGTGCTGCTTTTTTGATATTTGAGGGGCTTTATGGATGTGTTTCAGATCAATTTTAAATGAATTTTAATGTTTCCTTCAGAACCAGATGGGCGCTGATGCGAATGTGAACCTGAACACATACTCTGGCTCTGTGCCCAGTGCGTCGGTCAACATGAATGGCCTGAGCACAGGAAACCAGAACATCGCGGCTAACGGCCCACCCGCTCCCTCTGCTGTCCGTTCTGCTCCGCTGCAGAACACAGTCACACCCTCCAACACCTCTGGTCAGCAAGGTTATTATAGTTTTGCATTTTTCATTAGTTTTTATTTTTATTTCGTTTTGAATTTTTGTTTTCAAATTCAGTTTAGTTTTAATTAGTTTTAAAAGTGGGTTTACTAGTTTAGTTTAGTTTCTATTTTTTGAAAATGCTTAGTTTTAGTTTAGTTTTTATTAGTTTTAGTGTTAGTTTCAGTCTTTTTTTGTAATTTGGGTTATTTTTCAGGGGCAAGGTTGAAAAAGGTCAGAAAAAGAATTGTGTAATAATAACTCCACAAAAACATACATTTTTAGAAATATCTATTCAACATTAAAACCAAATGTAGCCTACAATGTGAAATTCCTTTACTGTACCAACAATCTACATATTTTCTATATAAAAATCCCACAGCTTTACAATTTCGGTTACACTTTATTTCGATCACTTTAGACATTCTACTAATTATAAGTAACTTTTCAACTACATTTCAAGCAACTTTCATTAGAGTATTAGTATATTATAGTAGACTGTCAGTAGAGACTGTTAGATTATGGTTATTGTTAGGAGAATAAGTTTACTTGTAGTAGACAAGTTACTTCTAGTCAGTTGAATGAATGTCTAAAGTGGACTATCGAAATAAAGTGTTACCAAGTAGAATAATGACATAACATTATTTAATATTTGAATCACAGCTTATAGAGTTTTGACATCGACAACCCAGCAGCATTTTACCTCAAAATTGCGACTAAGTCAGTTAACTTTTTCTAACGAAGGCTCAATCGCTTCTCGAGTCGACATTAACACACTAACAGAATTGTATTAAGAATTTATAATATACCACCTTTTAATGTGTGATTGTGTAAAGATGTTCATGATGAGATACCAACCTTTCACGAACTTGCTTTCAACATTAATCGAACCCTCGTTGGCTCGTTTTCACGGAGACGCGGTGTGTACTGCATGGAGGGGGAGGGGCTGTGTGTGCGCGCGCGTGCATGTGAGAGAGACAGAGGGAGAGCGTTACAGGGAAATGAAATGCAGTTGAACAAATACACTGCGTGTTTTAAATAGCGTTAAAATTAACGGCATTGACAAAGACGAAAACGAAGGACATTTGCTCTATAATTTTATTTTATTTTAGTTAGTTTTGCAAAGAGACATTACAGTTTTAGTTAGTTATAGTTTTTTTGTAATGGCTCGTTTTTATTTTTATTTCAGTTAACGACAATGTTTTTTCCCATCTAGTTTTCGTTAGTTTTCGTTAACGATTATAACCTTGCTGGTCAGTCACAAACATTCACTGCATATGATCAGAGTTGGCGGAAACTTTATGGTTGATTTACTGTTGACAACTTTTTTATTATTTAAAGTAAACAAACTAAAAGTTATTAGCATTTCATGTCAGTTTGTAAATCGTTTGTGTGGTTGGTGTAATATTAAAAATGTATGTTTTAACTGAATCTTGTTTTCCACCATATTTTCAATATGATCAGGTAAGGCGCCTCCTAACCTGGCTCAAGGGATACCGCCGCTGCTGGCCAGTCAGTATATCATGGGTCCTGGTGGCCTCCTTCCTGCTTACCCGGTTAGTGTATAGCTGATCTGCTCTCAGATGGAAGCAAAAATATATGTACAATTATGTTTATCTTTGTTGAAGTCAAGTGTGTTGCCTGAATCACATTGATGGCATTGATCTGTGACTTTCTCATCCCTAAAGCCGATCTATGGATATGAAGATCTACAGATGATGCAGTCCCGCCTGCCCATGGTAACAATTTCATAGTACACTGTTCTGTCACAACACTTGACTCGATGCTCAGTTTGCATCCATTAAAAGAAGTTTGCCCCAAAATAAACTGTGCTAACTAGGGCTGCACTATTTGGGGAATATTTTCCTTTAATGGTCCAGGTTTGCTGTACTTGTTTGTTTGAGCTGCACAGTTTAGCTAATGATCTATTATAGATCAATATGACAAATACTTGTACTTTATTTTCATTATGATTATTGTTTGTAGTGGTTGTAGTATAAAATTAAGGTAATTAATTATTTTGAATGAGTGCTCTCTTTTCACTTTTGTATTCGAAATCGCCCATACTCAGTTTAGGCCTATAATTTGTGGGCATGAGGGAGCCTCTATCTATAATTGAAATTCCTTTTGAATGCACACTTGCTTTCACTTTAACTTTCAAATTTATGATCACTCATACTTTGTGCACAGGTAGAGGGCAGGACTGACCGCATATTTTACAAGATAAGAGATTTATTAGTGACACTCGGGATCAGTTAATAATTGTAGCACATGTTGTCCAACTGATCTAAATGGTTTTTATTTCGATAAAAAAGCAAAACGACAGTGCCACGTAATGTAATTGTTTACAGCAGCAAATCTACTCGTGACTCCTTTTAATAATATTGTAAAATGATGGTTATTTTTTAGGGGTGGCACGGTTCACGAAACCGACGGTTCGGTTTGTATCACGGTTTTAGGGTCACGGTTTTCGGTTCTGTACGGTTCTTTTTCTTTTAATCTTTAACACTCCAGAAATGTACTTCAGCATGTGATGTATAGCTTAATTATCCACACTTTAGGATACAGTATAAAAAAATGATATTCATGCAATCATGCACAAACTGAATTTGACTCTTTGACTTTAAGCACATTTTGGGACTATCTCAGAGGAAAGCTAGGTGAGATTATGACACAGCAAGAGAGAAGATATTGACATGCTTTTCATTTAATTGGCAAAAAAAGGAGAATGTGTATCACTATGTCTACAAGAACTTGTGCATTTTTATCGTACAAAACTTATTTGCACAAAGAAATTAACTTGCATTTATCAACTGCCAACTTTTGTAGCTCTTACAAAAATTCTATCTTTTAAAAGAAAAAAAGAGGAACTCTTAAAACACCGTCTTTTATGAATAAGTCAATATACATGAAAACCTCATTGCCTATAATTAAGCTATAGCAATAGCAAAGGCCATAAACATAAAGTGAAAAATAAGTCAACCTCAACACAAAAGACAGTATCAACAATGCTTCTATTCCCAGAGAGTGAGGGTACTTTTTTTTCACTTGAAATTGAAGTGCAGGATTTGGAGACATTTGACTGAAGCTCTTATCTAAACATAAAGTGCCACTGTAGCGTTATATTAAAATATCATAACATGAAATCCAAAATGTTCCCACACACTGGACTTACACCATAGACTTATACGACGCTGGCGCATCCTCCAACTCCCTCATCTCTCCCACTTGCCATTTCTCCGCGTGCTGTGACCTGCAGCGCTCCATACTCCACTTTTACTGGCTTGTTTACTAACTTGACTTACTTTACTTGCGCTGCCCAGAGCGATCGGTAATGACATCAAATACCGCGAAAGTGATTGAAAAGCATACGGAGCCGTCGCTCTTGCACTAGTTTGATGTTATTCACCGGTCGCTCTGTGCAGCGCCGATCCAAGTCGAACAAGCTTATGTCGCGCGAAAAGAAAACACGTGTCACATACGGGCACGAGGCGCATGCGTCGAACCGTGAGACGCACACACGCTCCGAACCGAGACAAGCGAACCGAACGGTTCGGGTGTTTTTTCATGTACCGTGCCACCCCTATTATTTTTAGATGACTTGTCCTTTTTAAGATTTTTATTTCTTGGGGATAAATTAAATTAATTTTTCTGTCTCTTCCCGATGCAGGATTATTATGGCATGGCTTTCCCTGGTACAGCGCTAGCTGGCAGAGATGGAGGATTAGCAAGCAATCCCTACTCGGGTAAGCAGACACCGTTGTTATTGTTTTATGCTACTGTTGATGAGTTGTTGCATTCCAATACTTGGTCAGTCTAAAACTTCTGTCTTGCTCGTACAGGTGAACCCACCAAATTTGGCCGCAGCGACTCAAACTCCCCAGCCCCTGCCAACAGTCTCTCATCTGTGCCACCCTCACAGTCTCAACAGAGTGCTGTTCCCCCTCAAAATCAAGGACCGCAGAACCCAGGTCAACCCCAGCAGGGACAGACCCAGGCCTTCCTCAATCCCCCTCTGCCTCCAGGTTACGGCTACACCAGCCTGCCCTACTACCCCGGGATGCCAGGAGTGCCCAGTGCCTTCCAGTACGGCCCCACTGTCTTCATGCCCCAAGCATCCACAAAGCAACACAATATGGGCCCGTCCAGCCAGTACCAACACCAGGCTGGATACAGCCAGCACACATATGGCCCAAGTAAGTGCTAGTCATTTTAGCCCTGCAAAGCCTGGCACATGAAAGAGAAAAATATTTTTTGGAACTGTACCATTTATTTATTTATTTATTTATATATATATTGAACCTCATGACTAAATGTAAAAGAATATTTAAAGCTACACTGTGATTTTTCTTGTGGTCTAGTGGTGAAAATGTGTATGACTATCCAGTAGGGTTGGGTATCGAGAATCGAGTATCGATTGGAACCTAGACTAACTTTTCGTTTTTCCCTGGAATCGTTCAAAAGTTAAAATTTCGATTCCTAGTTTCGATATTCACAGTCCGCCGAGCGGAAGAAGAAACCGCTGAACAACACCAACGAAGAAGCGTCTACCGGAAGTGTTGGCATAACCGCGCAAGTCGAACATGAGTAGCTTACGTCGGCGGTCCAAAGTGTGACTTCACTTTCTAAAAATAATGAAATCTCGGCAAAATGCAAAATTTGTGACAAAAGGAGTATTTTTACAGAAGGAGTATTTCCTTCAGAAAGGATTATTTCCTTCAGAAAGGCCGTTGGTTAGCAAGGTTAGCTAAACTTTTTTGACCCTGCCTCTTAAAAAAATCGGAATCGAGAATCGTTAGGAACCGGAATCGAAACAAGGAATCGGAATCAGAATCGTTCAAATTCAAACGATACCCAACCCTACTATCCAGTGAATATTAGTTTCTGTTCCTCTCAATTCCGATTTCGTTTTAACTCCTACGGTGGCCATTGTAGTCCAAGATTAACATGGCTTCCAGTTCGATCTCGTCCATGAGTGTTAACTGAAACGTAAACGCGAAAGGCGAAGCTTTAAATAACGAGTATGTCCCTCTTTGGCTAATGTACTTTCAAGATGGAGGGGCAACATGGTGACCGACATTAGAACCCTTTACCCGTATGTATTTTCAATGGCATATTATTAGGGGTGTAACGATACACAAAACTGACGGTTGGGTTTTCACACGGTTTTGACGTCTCGGTTCGGTTTGATTTGGTTCGGTTTAGAAAGCTAAAATGGCTTTTTTTTTTTTTTTTAAACCGTGGTTTTAATTTAAAGACAGACTTTTTTTTTTTCATTATTCAGTTACAATTAAACATTTCACAAGGATTAAAAAAAATCTGCTAATGCTGTGACCTGCACATTACTATAACATTAAAGACTTTGAACCTAAATTCAGATGCTATTTAATTTTTTAGATATAATAATTAACACACAACACATTGTATGAAAACATGTAAACTGAACATAAGGCAGTTCTTGCTTTAACTTGTGTTTTTACTGTAATTTGTTATTGAAATATAATTTACACAGTTGTCATTTTCATGAAAGATATTTTAAATTAACAGGTTAAGTAAAATATAATATACAGGCTAACATAGTGCATTTATTTAGGTATTTATTTATAGGAAGTTGTGGACACTGAATCACTTGCCTGTTGAGCTAAATATAATGCTAGTGACAAGCTATGCTGTTTTATTGACGCCTTTCCGCTGCTGAAACACTGATTGAGCGATTACACGAGTTATGATGCCTTTCACTAAGTATACTGTATCTTTCAACATACCTTCAGGTGTCCCTTCTGTAACTGAGGAAGAGATGATCGCGTTTACTCGCGTGCCGCGCTGCCGCTTGAAATGAGGAGCTAGTACAGCGATCGGTCACATCAAAGAGTGCCAAAACGCCATTTATTGTTTGAATTTCGTGATCAAATAGAATTTGAAAGGTTACACCTTGCTTATTATCAAAAGTACAGGGATGTGATTTTTCCGGATTAATCCGGAATTCCGGATTTTTCGACCTGAAAATGTGACCTACGTGAATCATGCAGATCTGTAAAAAAAAAAAAAAAAAAAGAGGGGGACGGGTGTCGGCAACCGGAGTGAAAAGGAGAGAATATGAGGACATAATCCATAACTGGCTGACGTGCGTACAGAAAGTTCCTTCCAAAGTATCAACAAGGACGTATTTGCGTTCAGCCAGAAAATGTCTAATTGGTTCAGCTTGTTCACCTGCTCAATTTCGTATCTCTAATCGCTCTCGCGCTGGTATCGTTGTTAGTTGACAAGAACATCACAGTTAGGTCACCAGGGCTAGGCGATATATCTATATATTTCAAATTTGCGCTATGATCCATTGCCCCAAGCAAGCTGCTGACTGCTTTTGTAGAAATATGTAGCAGCTATATCGTGCATTCTGTCAGTTGCAGTCCTGACACCTCCGTCTCAACAGCATTAGTGTACAACACGACAAATACTCGCAATATTAACGCAGAGGAACGGCTACATCAGTTCAGCGAGTTCACAAAAGTTAATTTGCACGTGCTTTAAAGCCTTGCCGGTTAAACATGTCATTCACTGCTGATGCGCTGTTCTGAGCGCGAACACCCGACGTGCGCATGTACTAAAAGCTTGTCTAACAGCTGGTTGCTGGACTAAGTTATCTTTCGAGTATTATTTCGCTAATATTCTCAAATACACACAAGGTTTACATAAGAACATTTGGTTATGTATAAATTCAAAGCAAACCGAGAAAATTGAGAGAAATCTGCTTGTCGCGTACAGGTCTTAAATTGACAGTAGCCCTAATAATAAAAATGCAGCCGCTTGTTCTTAAAGGGATAGTTGACCCCAAAATAAAAATTCTGTCATAATTTATTCACTGTAATGTTGTTCCAAACCTGTATTAATTTATTTCTTGTGCTGAACAAAAAAGAAGATATTTTGAAGAATGTGGGTAACCAGACAGTTGCTGGTCCCCATTGACTTCCATAGGGAAAAATTTACTATGGAAATCACTGGGGTACATCAACTGTTTGGTTACCGACATTCTTCCAAATAACTTAAGTAACTTAAACAAAAGAAAGAAACTTTTTCAGGTTTAAAACAACTTGAGAGAGTAAATGATGAAAATTAATTTTTTGGGGAGAACTGTCTATTTAATGTTAATTAAACAACAAAAAAACAGAGGAAATCACTCACTGCTCTTGACTGAGAACTGTAATAGTAGCTTTAATAAGAATAAATGTATAATTTATACAGTGAAGACTATATTTGACTTTGATTGAACATTTGCTCTCACTTTGCGGAAAAGATATTGGGATATATATTGATCGGGGGGGGGGGATTCGGTACCTTTTCCTGCTTTTTTGTCCTTAGCCAATCACATGCCTGAAAGTAACAAAACATGGAGCTTGGTGTTAATGGTGGTTAGGCTACAAAACTGAATTCGTTGTGAACTGTATACATAAGACATGAGGTCCATTGAGCCGGGCTGGGCGGGGCCGGGGCGTGTTCGGTACGCAATGGCGGTATCACGATTCGAATCGTGAGTTCAGTATTGCGGTTTTTCGGTTCGAAAATCGTTACAGCCCTACATATTATACACTCACGAGAATACTTTATTACTTGAACGAAGTAAATATACATTAATGAGCACATATATTTTTTAAATAACTAAGTGTTTTTAGCTAAGAATAAACTAAAAGAGTTACAGTGTAGCTTTGAAGGTTAGTGATTTTTGTTGTATTTAATATTTGATGCATCAGGTTTTTATGGCTGATATAATATTTAAATTATATATTTTAAGTAATTTTAAAGGCTATTATTCACTTAAAATAATCAAACGATACTGCCAAAATTAATGTTAGTGACAGCCCTATATAGAAGAATATGGCGTTCATACTGGAGGGAAAAACCCTTCATTTTTTATTCAGAGGTCCCAAACTTAGCATAAGTGTGCGATTTGGTGCAGTTGCTATGTGTAAGCTAGCTTACTTTTTGACTATCAACTTATTCTGATAACTGATATTTATATGCATTTTATGCAAGGAGTCTACTTTATGGTTGTCTATCTTCAAATAATGTCTTGGCAAGATATTTAAATGCTTAGTTTTATGATCAAAGCTCTGTAGTTTTTATTAGGGGGGCAAAATATATAAAATGCAACGATGTACAAATAAACATTTCTCAAGTACCAATTTTGATGC
The DNA here is from genome assembly GCF_988280905.1 of Pimephales promelas. Lineage (NCBI taxonomy): Eukaryota > Metazoa > Chordata > Actinopteri > Cypriniformes > Leuciscidae > Pimephales > Pimephales promelas. The sequence continues at coordinate 11,141,887 of NC_142782.1, forward strand.
TTTTTTAAATAATTATTTTTAAGAAAAATCTTGTTAATGTATGTATAATAAAGTAATTTTGTGTCATTCCAGTAGGGCCTTTAATGGTCATAATGTTCATGTTTGGCTGGAAAATGCACTTGTTTTGAAATCTTTTTATTTTCTCCTAAGGCTTTGATGAGTTGTCCCAGGCTCATGCTGGAGATTATGGGAAAGGAGGATATGGAGGAAGCTCCCAGGCTAAAGGAGTCAGCAACAGCGTGGGAAAAGGTAGATCTTACTCTCACAATATTGGTTTGATGCCATAATATTCTTCTGTAAATAACACAAATTTACCATTCTTTTATTTAATATACTTGTGTATAATGAATCTATATAAATATTATATATTCCACTTAATCTAATCTCAAATTCAAAAGCCCTAAACTGAACAATAAATGTATGTTGCGATGTTTAATATGCAGTCCCTCCAGGATTTCGCGGGCCTTTTTTGTGATTGTTGCAGCCTAAAATGCCTGATGTTGCGGCGACTTTTTTAAAAAGTTGCGATAAAAGTTGCGATGTTCTTCTGCATGTTTTTATAGGTTAAAACGGCAAAGATAGATAGATTTTTACTTAAAATGCCCATATTATGCTTTTTGGCTTTTCCCCTTTCATTTATTGTGTTGTTATATTTTTTTGTGCATGTTATAGGTTTACTAAGAGAGAAAAGTCCAAAGTCCACCCCAAAGGGACTTATTATGTCCCACAGAAAACACTGTTCATCATCTGCATCTGCTCTATTGTAGTCCAGAATTGACTTAAGAGACAAAGTCACACACTTTGTAACACACGAACAAACAAACTAACTAACCATTAGTAACCATAAAAGGCAAAACAAACGATTTAAAGACACAGCAAAACCTAACAAACTAAGCTTCTTTTTTTTTTTTTAAACAAGATCTGCACCTGCAAAAAAGTCAATGTGCAGAACCTCACAAACATTAAGCAGCATTTATGTTGAAAGATGCCAATACTAATAAAGTGCAAAATACAGTTTTAGGAATAGCCACTAAAGTTAAATGGTGGAAAAACCAAAAGTTTGATGATGTATTTTAATATAGCTAATATAATATAATATAGCCGCATATCCAATAAAGCTGTTCTCATTTGCTTAATTTTTTTTTTTGTCAGACAATAGAACGAGTCGGCTAGCTATTTTTTTATGTGTAAAATTTTCTGAATTGAGAGAGTTCGGGAACTGGGTGAACTAATGCACTGTGATAGTGAGTAGCCTATTACAAGTGATAAACACAAGAAAAGAAAGGAAAATAAAATGGTCAAACTCAATTCTTTAAATATAAAACAAAAGAGAAGCAGATAAGTGATAAGTCCGTGGAAACAACACTGCTCATTCGCGTCTGTCAGCTGCCGTGCTGCTCCTCTACTGCAGCCGTTCACTGAACAGGGACGCAGAGAGAGGTGTGACGGCAGGGAGAAAGCAAACCTCGCGCTCGCAGGATTGTGCTGGCAACATTTGGTTACTGAGGTTTGTCCAAAAAGCCGCTAGATTTGTCTCTAGTCGCTTTTTTAAATCACTAAATATAGCGACAAAGACTAAGTTGGCAACATTGGCCTTTTCTGTTATTTTTGTAGGTAGCCTAAATGTGAGACGTTGGCAGTCCACATCTGCTGCGTCTTCTGAACAAAACAAGTGAGTTTGCTGACGTATGACGACGCTTTGCAGGAGACCGCGGCGCGATGATTCGTCAAAGTTGCAGAAAAGTTGCGGTGATTTTTCAAAATTGCAAGGCGCACTGAATTCACGTGGATTTGTTGAAGTTGCGTTAATAGTTGCGATCGCGAAATCCTGGAGGGACTGAATATGAAAATAACGTAAGATGCCAATGTCTTATCTTATTTAACCCATTATCAATATAGTTGACTTGTTAACTTGTTAAGCGAGCTCAACGATTTCCAAATCGGGCTTAAATCTGGCTGAAAATCATGTAGCCTGAACTAGGCTTTATAAATCTTACTAAACCGACTGTAACAAACTGCTTGCGCATGTATTGAATAAACAGTCATATGATGTTTTCATTCACATATTTCAAACATTTTCTTAGCACCAGGACTGTCTGGATCTGCGAGTTCAGACCTCACTGGAACAGTGTACGGCAAGACTCAGGTGAGGTTCACATTTCTGCTTGTGAAAACACCTGAATAACATTATTTACTTTGACATACTGGTGTTAGGCTTCTTGCACCAAAACAGTCATTTTAGTTTTTAATGACCATTTTCAACCCTCTGTGTCTCTTCGTATCCACCTTATTTTTCAATGTGGCCGAATAAGCCGTTTCCTGTGAAAAGTACAAGACTTCTAATTTAGTATCTGCTAACAGTGTAGTAAATGGTAACTAGTGCTACAAATCAGTGTCTCTTGTGATTTTTAAAATGAATTAAAATAACAAATAGCAGTTTGCAACATTAAGCAGTAGGGCTGCATGATATTGGTAAAAAATGGCATTGTGATATTTTATTTTTCCACGATATATATTGCGATATAAAAACAATTTCTCCAGATGACTTGAACAGCTCTATTTGGAAGGAATGAATCATTCAAGAATGACTGGGGTGGTTTTGTCATGGAGTAAATCTGCATTAAAACTAATATTAACTAATGTAGTTAACTTGACTTTAATAAATGGAACCGTAAAGTGTTTCCGATTGATGTCTCTTGAGTTCAGTGTTGACAGATGAGTTGTTTTAACCATTCATTAGCCTAAAGTGAAGCGATTCAAAAGAGTCATTGGTTCGCGAATCGGACGTGTCATTAACGGTCGGACCAAGGCACACGACACGTTGTGCGATTATCCAGCCAGTTTAGGACATCGCACAAGATTTGTGTCAACGCAGAAAACATTTCATAACTGGATTTTTTTTTTTTTTTTAAAGTGTTCTTTGTCATCTGAATGTATGGAACGCTTTTCAGAGAAGATATGGCGACGTTATTTTAGCACAATTCACAACCAGTGGTAGCGCTTTAGGAAGGCTTACAGAAAACAGCGTGCAAATTCCAGTCTTGCGCTTGATTTTTAAACTGACGGGTCTTGCAAATTGATGAACTCACACTATGATGGTTCAACTTTGCAATTAATCCCTTTCCATATGTGAAGTGCTTTGAGGTCCCAGAAAAAGCACTACATAAATGTAACAAATTATTATTGTTATAATTTGACACTGACACAGGAGGCCTCGCACATTCAAGGTAAAAATGTTGCAGCCGCTCTCACGCTAAAATAATATGTATTAAACAGTTTTATTAATGCTGTATCTTTAAGACTTCTGTCTGTAAATGACCTTGCTTATGATTGGCTGACTACTTCACATGTGAGGTTCAAGACATGTTGTTGAATCACAGTTGATTCATCCTTAACTTGCATGAGATGTGTGATGCGCCAGCTGTTTGTGGTTGCATAGCATGTTCATTACATTGGGGTGGAACAATGTAGGGAGGAGGGTGTTTCTCAGAAATCGCTTGCTGCACCTTTTAACGGAAAACCAAAAAAAAAAAAAAACGAAGCACAAATGATTTCAAGTCATTTTATTGAATCATTGGAGACACTCATATTTGTGGCGGCATTACGATTACATTGAAAGTTCATCACTACTTGGACATATATTGCGACAGCCTTTTCCAGAAGTCACACACAGTGAAACGACAGCTTATGACTAACTCTGACTTTTTTTTTTATATATATATAAATGTTTGTTAACCAGAGTCCCCTGCCCTTAAAATAAATACTTACATGGTACCTATAATGTTTAATTATATTATTTAAAATCAGGCAGAATTGGTGTTGTCAAATGTGTTAACTGCCTTAAGTTAACAGCCTTTAAAGGGTAACTAAACCCCTGGTCAGAGCCTGACTCCACCCACTGGCAATATTTGAAAAATGCTGAGAAAGTGGGCAGACCCCCGCGGAGATAGAGAGGACGAAATAGATGCTAAAACACTCTACTGATCGTTTTCAATACTCGCAATTCCTACTCCTGACTTGCTACAGTGGTTTTGAGAAAACAAGCTGGGTTTTATACTACCAAGGGCGTAGCTTGTACCAAGAGCGTGGTGAGCTGAAACGTGCGTACGTCACGAAGAACCGCTACCATCCAATAGGAAAATTCAACTGCATTAGCCATCGTTCAACCTGAAGAGGGCAGCACTAAGATGTTTTTACACCATATATTGTAGAAATAAAACACTTTATACATAAATGTCAAAAAAGTTACTTGAATCAATGACTGGTAGTAATAAAGATCCATTCTTATAGATCATTAACTAAAAAATGTTGGTTTAGGGGTTAGTTACTCTTTAAAAAACCAAGTGGTAGAAGGCGCTATGACATCTTTTGAAAGACTGCTGAATCATCTGATCAAAATATGTGCAAGGAAGATGCAGAAACAAGCAATGGCATACATAAAGAAATGCATATGTAAAATAATGCAATCATCAACATTAAACCGCATATAAATCAAAACTGCCAAATGTTACTGAATGAAATGTCGACCCAGGACGAGCTACAGGATTGTGCAAACTTTGGGGGTGTTTGTGGACTCGATTTACTCCATAAATGTTTGGATGATCATTCTGTATCTGATAATGTCTTTGTCAAGCTTTTCAAGTGTTGATAAAGGCTCTGTTCTTTTGATATATTGCTTGTTCAGATATTCATACAAGAAAATATTCTTGGGGCTGTGAAAATGATAAAAAAAAAAATGCTGGTAAATCTGGCAAAAAAAATAAAATAAAAAGGCCATGGAGTTAATTTTATTTATTTTAACATTGAATAACATTTTAATGTATTAGTCATTCATTTAAAAAAAAAAGTTCAATAAATAAATAAATGGGTCCTTTCAAAGCCATTCATCTCTTTTCTCTGACCCCTCTAGACATTTGACAAGCAGGGTTTCCCTACAGCGGCCGGCCCTGCATTCAGCCTGCCCTCGGCTCTGGGAGGAACCGGCCCGTTGAACCCCGCAGGTGCCCCTGGATATGCCCCCGCACCCTTCCTTCATATACTGCCCCATCAGCAGCCCCCCTCACAGTTACTGCACCACCACATGGCTCAAGACACACAGGTACATCACATCTAAACAAAAAACTCTGAGGTGGAAACGTAAATAATATTTAAGGTTTTATTTCTGGTATGTGTCTAAACCCCCTTAGCTATGAAGTAATAGTCCAAATTTTTTTGTTACAGAATCTTTTGACCCATTTTTTTGATGTTGTTACTAGGGATCGACCGATATGGATTTTTTAGTGCCGATACCGATTTTTTTCCCATCAGCCTTAGCCGATGACCGATACGGGCTGCCGATTTTCTTGAGCCGATATTTGGAGCCGATACATTTTGCTCCCTTAATTTACATCATAAAAATGACATGACGTTAAGAAATGTTACAGGTCTCAATTTAATAAAAGTAACATTTAACTAACTTCAAAAATTAATATTTAACAAATAGTAAAAAAATATGAGGTAGAACAAGAACAAGTAGATAAACAATTGAACAAATATTAAAAACAAAGTAGAACAAAAAAAGTTCAGTGCTGAAAATTAATATTTAAGCATAAATTAAATAATTACACTATTGCACACAGTAGCAACCAGCATAATAAAGTGCACAGTGCACACTGTACTTCATTTTAAAAGAAACGAACTATGTACTGCCATGGTTTCATTTTTTTCGACATAAAATAAAATGAGCATGTCTAGTCTGTAATATCACTGCGATGGCGAGGGACACACCACACGCGTCCAAACCTCAACCAGGTGGGCGCTGAATAAATATCCACAAAAAGCACAGAACAACGTTGGCATTACTTAATCCTATGACCAGTGTTCATAACAGCTACCGTATGCATACTAGGGCTGTCAAAATTGCTCAAATGGCGTTTGCATATTCCCTCTAAAAAACATATTCGAACATCCCTTTGCGCGTTTTGTTATTGACGCGCATTACGTCAATAACAGGACACATTAATACAAAGAGACATAACTACTAGTATTAGATAGTTTATTTGAGTTTAAACATATTTGAAAACGTATTAAAAAGCAAGTAAATCAACTAATGGCCAAGACCGCAGAGCTCACTCTGTCTCGCACAGGCACTCTCTCTCTCTCTCTCTCTCTCTCGCCCTCACGCTCTCTGCGCGTCGGTTAAATGATCAACAAACAAATGTTGAGTGCTGATCAAGAGTTTTGTGCAAGCAATTTAAGGTTGCGAGTCGCGACTCTTGTCCCAAATATTGCAGGCTTCATTCAGTGATTGAAGTTTCACAGTATATAACCGACAGTGAGCGCTCCGGGCGACCTGTGCAGCTGTAGTAACGTTATTAGTCTGCAACCGCGGGCGTGTTTTTCCACATTCAAATATTAATTTTCACCTTCAAAATTAATAAATATTCGAATGTAGAATATTCATAGACAGTCCTAATGCATACTGAACGGATAGCCTACACCTTAGCTATTTGCAGCTCCCTAATACAATGGCAAGCAGTTAAGTTTTATAGACGAGGCATTCGCGTTTTCCATTTGGACCCACAAACTTGCTTAGTTGCAAGCACATAACAGTTATAGGGCGACGGGTTTCCATTTTCAAAGTGTTTGACAATATTTCAGCAGTCAAACATAAAAGATCCTTTGAAAGTTTAAGTTACCATTCTCGTGAAGAGCAGGTTGCACTCTGCTAGTGGGGGAGGGCGGGGCACGTGAACTGCAGCATCTCCAGCAGCACGGAGCTGCCCGTGGCCGCCTGTCTATAAATAACGCCGGGAAAAAAAAAAAAAAAAACTATCGGCGAACGCGCAGCGGTGTATCGGCCGATTCCGATACACGTAAAAACCTCAAATATCGGCCCGATATATCGGCCGGCCGATATATCGGTCGATCACTAGTTGTTACACCAGGCTTTTATGAGTATGAGCATTATATTCTCAAACTGAGCAAATATATGTAATCTGGTGCTGTTAGTGGTTTTTGTGGCCAAATAGTGAGATTGTATAAATCAGTGAGATTTACAGAAGTATAATACATACTACTTGCATAAAACGCATACATATCAGTTATCACTCTACATTAGTAGGAGGAGATTTAAATTCTTAGTTTTATGATCAAAGCTCTGTAGTTTTAATTGTAGGGGCAAAATATATAATGCATTGTAATACTATGACGATTGAGACATGTTCAAATAAACATTCCTCAAAAGCTTGGTGCATATTTACTACTCGATTATCCGTACATCACTTAAAAACAATCATGTTAAAATGCAAGCCAACCGAAGTTGTTTAGTAAACTTCAGTCCAGACAGTATAAGTTATTTGTTTACTTTATAAAAATCATTTAGTTTGTCAACATTTGAATTGCCATAGTGTATGAAGTGTTCCACTTCCTGAAGAGGGACATTTTTACAATTTACTGGCTAAAAGGTATAAACTATCAATCAGAATAGAGAGGGCATGTTAGAAGATTGTGTACAAGTTTTTCCAGTAAAGTTGTGATCATCTGGATCATTTTGTAATGTGCATATCAAATATGATTTCAAGTGGTAATGTTTTTTGGTCTTTTCTGTCTTCTGCAGGGGCAACGCAGTCAGTCCAACAGCATGCAGAAGAGTCAGGGCAAGTCCAACTACAGCAGCTCTCCTTACTGGGCCAACTGAGTGCTCCTTTATACTGTTACTGATCTAAAAGCCCAAATCTGTGTCCGCACTGTCCTGACTCTGAAATGAAATGCACACACACACTGTATCAGTTCCTCCCCCATCCCCCTCCTCCAAGGTTCTCCTCTGCTTTTTCCCCATTTTTTGTTTTTTTCCTTCTCTGAATTAGGTTTTTCCATGTAACATATTTATGTAAGTATTTATATATACTGTAAATGTTAAGAAGCCGAACATGAGATGTGGTCGCTCCATTTTATTTTTTTGAAGGACTTTTGTTTGTTTACTTTTTAAAAACTGCAGAGATGTAGCAAAAAATTGAAAGGAAAAGCATTGAGGAAAACTTGGAGACGTTGCGATGAGAACTAGAGCACTGATGGCGGAGGAGGGTGAACTGTGGGGGTTTCATCCATTCAGACATCTTTGAGGGGCTTCGCAAACCACTCGAGTCCTTTCCTCTAGGAAATGTTCTCCCGTACAATGGTTCGGAAATTCATTTGTCGCCTGACAGGAAAAAACAGCCCATAAATTTTATATTTTACTCTTGTTGCCCTCTGAATAAAGGTTCTGAGCTATTCGTCTGTCTTGTTAGTCTTTTTTTTTTATTGATCTGGGATGTATCTTTAAATCTTTTATGTTGTTGTTTTACTAAAAGATTAGAATTGGTTAATTTTAACAATGAAACAGTTGAAAAGTTTTCATTAGAAAAACACTAACATGAAATGCTGCTTGATTGCAAGTTTGAACTAGCCCGATTTTCTCAGTATTGGCTTTAAAATAATTTTAGCCAATTCTTCAGTAACAAATGTCACTTTTTTCACAATCACTTTTTTAGTCTTGTAGTAGTTCAGTCTTTAGTCATTGGATTCTTAATGTTTCTTTTTAATGTAATTTTGAATATATGTATGTACTGTGTGTATGTAGTCCGATAAATGACTACTGTTGTTTTAAAAAGGTATACATTTATTGTTTTGTAACTACAGAATTTAGTATTTTCTGTGGGTAAAGTGAAATCACCTTTAGCTACAGATTTTTTTTTCAAAGCAGCTTTACAGAGATAAACGGCAAAATGATGCAAACAGAGTTCAAGTAAACTAGCTCTAAAGACCATAGTAAACTCATTATTCAGCTGAAATCAGTTTAGTTTTGATTAAAATCCAAAAAATTATTTATTATGGAATAAGTTCAATTCAACTATAAAGCCAGTCTGGAGAAAACACTGATGTGTCTCTTTTTTGCAAGCCAAACTATCAGGTGGCATAAATGAGAAAAAAAAAGGTTTGTCAGATCGTGAATTGATTCAAATATTCACCTGTTCCTTCTACTTGAAGTTCGCGATTCATTACGCCATCAAAATTTCCCTACGAAATTTATTTAATAAATTTTTATTTAGTTTATTTATTTTTTATCCCATTTTTTAATTATTTGCTAAAATATTGTAAACTGGAGCCGATAGAAATGATAAATAAAAAAGGATAAGGGTATTTAGATATCTATAATGTAGCCTACAACATTGTAATTTTACACATGGACACATGACATGAATATACGCGATTTGTTAAACGATAAAATAGGTTGAAGTGAATTAGTACATCTCACGAACATATCCTAAATAGATTGAGGGAAAAGGCTCTACAAACTTGCAGTAGTTTAGGTGCTTTATCTCGTCTAAGCTGGTTCTGTAAACAACACTGATGCTGCTTTGCATCTCCGCAGGAGACCATTTATATACCATATATTATACACACACAGTAGTCAACATTCAAAGTGGATCAAAACCTTCCATCAGTTATTCATGAATTTTGAACAATACCCGTTCTTGTCTTAGGACAACTTTAATTAACTTTAGATCCACTTCAAATGTTGACTACCTATTTAGTCCCTCAGCGCTTAGCATGTGGTTAGGAACACTAGAGGGCGCCAGTATCAGTGTTAGTGTTGTGATGAGGCGCTGTCAACTGTAGCCTAATGTTAAAAAGTGCTGTCAGACTGTCAGAGTGGGGGGAAAGTAACACAGTATTGTTCACTTGTATCATTAGTGCAAGATACAAATATGTATATATATTTGTAACATCTAACACTATATTCTTAAATGCCTTACAGCTTAAAAAAAACTCTTACGGCAAAATATAAATATTAAGGACACATATGTTCATTTAAATACTTAAATGCGATGTGGCACCCTTTCAATAGAAGATACAGTCCCTGGTGCAACATAACACTATAAAGAATAATAATAATAATTTACAGTGATGTCATGGCATTTTATTGTGGAATATATCATGACTGGAAAGTATTGACCAATGAGAAACAAGGATTGGAATTGTTCTATAGCATCCTCCATTTCATTTTGCATTTAAATTATTTTTAAGGTGATTTGTATTGTAAAATAAAATGTGTATGTATGTATGTATGTATGTATACTTATATACACTCACCTATGGATTATTAGGAACTAACTAATACTGTTTGACCCCCTTTCGCCTTCAGAACTGCCTTAATTCTACGTGGCATTGATTCAACAAGGTGCTGAAAGCATTCTTTAGAAATGTTGGCCCATATTGATAGGATAGCATCTTGCAGTTGATGGAGATTTGTGGGATGCACATCCAGGGCACGAAGCTCCCGTTCCATCACATCCCAAAGATTCTATTGGGTTGAGATCTGGTGACTGTGGGGGCCATTTTAGTACAGTAAACTCATTGTCATGTTCAAGAAACAAATCTGAAATGATTCAAGCTTTTTGCCATGGTACATTATCCTGCTGGAAGTATCCATCAGAGGATGGGTACATGGTAGCCATGAAGGGATGGACATGGTCAGAAACAATGCTCAGGTAGGCCGTGGCATTTAAACGATGCCCAAATGGCACTAAGGGGCCTAAAGTGTGCCAAGAAAACATCTCCCACACCATTAGACCACCACCAGCCTGCACAGTGGTAACAAGGCATGACGGATCCATGTTCTCATTCTGTTTACGCCAAATTCTGACTCTACCATCTGAACGTCTCAACAGAAATCAAGACTCATCAGACCAGGCAACATTTTTCCAGTCTTCAACTGTCTAATTTTGGTGAGCTCTTGCAAATTGTAGCCTCTTTTTCTTATTTGTAGTGGAGATGAGTGGTACCTGGTGGGGTCTTCTGCTGTTGTTGTAGCCCATCCGCCTCAAGGTTGTGCGTGTTGTGGCTTCACAAATGCTTTGTTGCATACCTCGGTTGTAACAAATGGTTATTTCAGTCAAAGTTGCTCTTCTATCAGCTTGAATCAGTCGGCCCATTCTCCTCTGACCTCTCGCATCAACAAGGCATTTTCTCCCACAGGATTGCCTCATACTTGATGTTTTTCCCTTTACACACCATTCTTTGTAAACCCTAGAAATGGTTGTGTGTGAAAATCCCAGTAATTGAGCAGATTGTGAAATACTCAGACCGGCCCGTCTGGCACCAACAACCATGCCATGCTCAAAATTGCTTAAATCACCTTTCTTTCCAATTCTGATATTCAGTTTGGAGTTCAGGAGATTGTCTTGACCAGGACCACACCCCTAAATGCATTGAAGTAACTGCCATGTGATTGGTTGATTAGATAATTGCATTAATGAGAAATTGAACGGGTGTTCCTAATAATCCTTTAGGTGAGTATATATATATATATATATATATATATATATATATATATATATTAGTGCTGTCAAATCGATTTTTTATTAATATATATATTATATTTGTGTGTACTCTCACACACACATACAGTTTGCATTTATAGCATTAACTGAGCTTCTTCCTTCCAACTTTTAATTAATTCCCTTAACAAAGATACTTTTAATAAGAAACTGCTATTATAAGAATAAAAGATGTATAAGGAATAAATAAATTAACAAATTTTGAAAAAAAAAATTAATATATAATATTAATATATATAATATATATATTTTTTTTCTTCAAATTTTATACATATATGTAGGCTAATATCTTTCTTCTGTGAAGGGCATACAAAAAAATAGATTTTGAAATTCATTGCGATCTAAACAAAATTGACTTTCTTTTTATGGTAAAAAAAAAGACATTTTTTCAAAATATTTGTGTTCCACAGAAGAAAGAACGACGTGAGCGAGTAAATAAAGATAGAATTGTAATCCTTTTAAATGTTGTATTATGGAGCAGTGAATTGTTGTTCTTCATCATATCACACTGCTCCTGTGACCCTGATGATGATGCGGTCTTCATGGCTCACGCTATTGTGTATATTCATCCACTTCGACATATTTAGTGCCGGCCTGCAGGGTTAATTACTCTGATGCAGTGAGGCTTTGCATTAATTGATGCAGTGTTTGCATTCATTCATTTACTTTGCTGTAGCATAAGAGTGTCTGTCAGCTGAATAGCTGGCTGGCTCAGAATAATGTAGTCTCTGTGTGCGTGTGTGTGCATATAGAGGGAAAATGTTTCTAAGAATGAAGTTGTGTGTCATCTATGCTCTGATTTGCTGAGAATAACAATGATCTCCTGCCAGTGGGACCAGTGAGGGGCTCCCACATTGCCATCAGGGCCACAGAGCTCTTTTTGTGTTGCTGCTGTGTGTTTTCTGGCTGTCCCTCTCACATATGCAGGTCAATGGGCCCAGCCTGTCTGATGTTTGACTACTGTCTCTTTCATTTCCATCAGCATTTAGAACATAAAATTCTCCCTGCAAAAATTCAATTTAGAGAAGCCATCAAGTATTGACTGCACCGACCGGTCAAATCATTTTACATGCTGCTGACCCACTTCTCTTATTGCATTTGGTGAGCAAGTGCACAAATGAATAAATGGGTTTTATGCATTAGGTGTTAGGTGGACTGAGGAGTTACACTGGCAGTGTAAAAATTATAATATGACATTAAAGGGGGCTTATAAAGCCTAATTAAACAATCATTTTTTGGCAGCACATTTCGGTTGAGGACTTTCTCACTCACGTTAGGATATTCACCCGTAATTAAAACTCTAAGACCCCCCTTTTTTGTTTTGACCTATTCTCTCCAGAATAAAGAAAGTCATACTGATTTGGATGGACAAGTAAATTAAGTAATTCATTCAAACATCTTAAGGGGGTGAACAATTTATTTAAAGTCCCCTGTCAATAATTGTATCCCTTAAAACTTAGTTTGATCACCAAAATTACATATTTAAAAGTTTATTTTTCCTTGAAAAATGTGTTAATGCCTTAAAGGAGTTTAGCTGATAATTTACTCACCCCCATGTCATCCAAGATGTCCACGTCTTTCTTTATTCCGTTCAGAAAAGAAATTAAGGTTTTTGATGAAAACATTCCAGGATTTTCTCCATATAATGGACTTCATTGGGAACCAAACAGTTCAAGGTCCAAATGAGAGTTTCAGTGCAGCTTCAAAAGGCACCAGACGATGAATAAGGGTCTTATCTAGGACCCTTGGAGTCATGACTCAAAAAAAGATTTGTTCATTTTGATGAATGAGTTTGAACAGGAGATTCCTGAATGCTCATCACAGAACAGAGCAAGGCGAGCATTTGTGCTTATAAAACTTAAACTTTTTTATTTTATTTTTGAAATGACCGATCGTTTCGCTAGAGAAGACCCTTATTCATCATCTGGTGTCGTTTAAAGCCCTTTGAAGCTGCACTGAAACTCTCATTTGGACCTTGACCAGTTTGGTTCCCAATGAAGTCCATTATATGGAAAAAATCCTGGAATGTTTTCATCAGAAACCTTAATTTCTTTTCAACTGAAGAAAGATAGACGTGGACAGCTTGGATGACGTGGGTGAGTAAATTATTGGCAAAAGTTTTTTTTAAAAGTGACTCCTTTAATAGCTTCAATGTAGAAGTTCTATGATATGCAAATTAGCCCCACCTCCACTCACTCACACCAGCTCAGAGATCCAGTTGATGATCACACCTTGACGTGATTGGTTACATAGTTTGTGACGTCAGAAACACCAGCGATTTCAAACCCTTGAAATCTTTGGTTCACTGCAGTTTTAAGGAGAAAATACTCAGCAATGGTGCTGACTTATTAGCATATGTTTTGTCAAAAGCATATTAAAAAAACATATAGACAACATTAAAAGCTTGATTTTCACCATAGGGGACTTTTAATCTTAAATAAATCAAAAGGTTACCTAGTCATGTGAAGCGTCAGTTTGCGAGCGTAGCAAGCGACTTTTAAAATCGGAACAGATTTTATAACATGGTGATTTTATAACATGATTTTATAACATGTCATTACTTGACATGATTGACATGGAGAAAAATTGAGCAGTACACGATTTTCTATGAAATCAGTCAACTCTAAGTCAGTTAACCAACCAACCAACCAACCCCAACTCAGTTAACCAACCAACCAACCAACCAACCCAAAATAGCAGACTGTCTCAGACTTTTGGGAACTAACTCAATTTGCCAGACTAGGCCTATATCGGAGCAAGTGTATTCCAGCCTTAACTTTGTAGGCCTACTAAAATGTTGATTAGCCTACTTATTCGTAAATAAATAAATAAACAGGCGTTAATACAAAATAATAATAATAATAATAATAATAATAATAATAATAATAATAATAATAATAATAATAATACATAGCACTAACCCACAACTTTTGTTTTGAACGCCTTTGTGTGGGGGGTCAGACCCCCCAAACCCCCATAATTCGCACCCTGGGATAATAATTATCCAGTGATTTCCGCACATTACGTTTGTTTACTCAGCTCTTAAGAGGTGATAAATAAATGCTTAATTGCAGCAGAAGGAATGCACGCTGGTAACTGTTCTCAGAGAAAGACACTTGAAGGGGGGCGACTCGGGCTCGCAGGGTAATGGCTGTCAAGCGGAATTTGCGCCCCCCGGTAGAGAAGCGACGCGCTGAATGGGGTTTCCCGCTACCTCCGTGAGCTGGGTACTTGATTCCTCTCTAAAATCTCCGCATGTTCCCCCTTTTCTCCTCCTCCCTCGGTGTTTTAAATTGCAATCCTGCTCTCGCACTCAATGGCGTGTTCATGGGGTGTTTTCGTCCCCCTTTCATCTCGTTTATAAGGACCGTGAGATATTCTTGTCCCTCGTCTGTTGTAGGATTTGACAGCGGCTCCATTCACGGAGAAATTGGCCGTAATTAGTGCAATTATGCTGATTCGCACTTGTACTGCAAACGGAACAGAGCGCGGCGGGATAACCAAAACAAAGATCAATCAATCATGACGTGAATGAGAACGACGCGTAACGCTCGCCACATAATGATGCCATCAAAAGTATGTCTGGTGACGAGCGGATGCGACTATGAGAGGAATAATTATAAGCAGCCCACCACCTTAGATCTGTAAGTCACACGTTTATGGACAGAATGTTATGGACTCGACGTAAACAACAAGGCAAACAATGTGTTAACTCAAGAGCAATGTAGCCTACAGAAAAACAACTTTTGACTGATGGATCATGTACGTCTTTCTCATATCTGACCAATAAATCAAAAATAAATATTATGAAACTCTATATGACTGGGCATGGGCAGTGTAGGCAGCATGCTAATATTCCGTGGAGATTGCTGTAAAATAAAATAATTAAAGTTGAGTGGCAGCTAGGCTTTTTAATATTTCGGATCAACATCTTGGCCAGTTGGTATAGGCCTTGTTTCTCCGCAAAGAAAAATAGTCCCAAAATAAGCCAAAGCATCATGCGTTGCCTGGCATGTCACTAATGGCGAACAAACTGGAACAGACCCAGTTCACACCAAAGAACGCTGACTGACGAAAACGTTCTTAAGGCTGATTTATACTTCTGCGTTGGACCTACACTGGAGCCTCTACGCAACAGACAACACGTTGGTTTTCATTTCTGCGCCGTTGTCCGCATCGACGTGCAATTACACATGCAGGGGGAGCATGTGAAACCGGGGAGTGGTTCTAGCAGACGAATCACAGTGCTTGCGGTACGCGTAGAATTGACACGTTGTTATATTTTGGGAGAGGTGCACGTCAGGGTATGCTGAAGGGTACACACGCTACACACACCCTACGGTGTAGCTACGGTGTGAGTTCGACGCAGAAAAAATTGGGCTTTAAAGGCCAATTTATACTTCTGCGTAGGTTGCGCGCAGTAGGTACGGCATAGCATACGCACACGTACCATACCGCGTACCCTTCGCCGTAGCCTGACGCGCACCTCCTCAAAAATGTAAAGGCCAATTTATACTTCTGCGTAGGGTGCGCGCGGTAGGTACGGCGTAGCATACGCACAGACGCGTCCCATACCGCGTACCCTTCCGCGTTGCCTTGTTGCGCAAGATCGGTGATTGGTCGGCTTGGTAGCATCGTATTTCCTCATACGCATTTCCGCACGTACCTTCTCACGCATTTCCACACGTACCATCTCCTCCGACGTCTTCTCTCATTTCTGCCTTTCAGTTTTAGTAATTTCACTAAAATGAACTGTTTTTCCACCCCAATAAGCTCCAACTCCAACATGATCCACTCTCTTTCAGTCGCTATTGCTTGTAGTAACCTAGCCGCGAGGAATCTAAACACAGTGGAACATTAAAACCCTCCGCCGCCTCCTAGCGTTTCGGAGCAGTACTGCAGAGCAACCAATACCTGAACGCAGAAGTATAAATGCTCACAACGGCGTCGCCTACGTGCGTAGCCAACGCCGTACACTACGGCGTACCCTCGACGCAGAAGTATAAATTGGCCTTAACTACACGTCGCGACGACGCGGACCGCAAGACCTGTGATTGGTCGGCTTGGTAGTATCGCATTTCCTCCTACGCATTTCCGCACGTACCATCTCACGCAGTCCCGTACGTACCATCTCCTCCGACGTCTTCTCTCGTTTCTGCCTTTTAGTTTTAGTAATTTCACTAAAATTAACCTTTTTTTCCTCCTCAATAAGCTCCATCTCCAACATGATCCGCTCTCTTTCAGTCGCCATTGCTTGTAGTAACCTAGCCACGAGGAATCTAAACAGTGGAACATTAAAACCCTCCGCCGCCAACTAGCGTTTTGGAGCAGTACTGCAGAGCAACCAAGACCTGCAGAAGTACACTACGGCGTACCCTCGACGCAGAAGTATAAATTGGCCTTAAGGCTGATTTATACTTCTGCGTCTGACCTACGGCGGAGCCTCTACGCTTTAGACTATGCGTTGGTTTTCATTTATACTTCTGAATCGTTGTCCGTGTTGACGCGCAATTACATGCAGAGGGAGCATGTAAACCCGGGGAGCGGTTCTAACAGATCAATCAAAGCGTTTGCGTGACACGTAGAATTGACGTGTTGTTACATTTTTTGGAGAGGTGCATGTCAGGGTACGCCGAAGGGTACACGCGCTACACACAGCCTACGACGTAGCTATGGCATAAGTTCGACACAGAAGTATAAATTGAGGCGTAGCTACGGCGTAAGTTTGACGCAGAAGTAAAAATTGGGGCGTAGCTACGGCGTAAGTTTGACGCAGAAGTAAAAATTGCGGCATAGCTACGGCCTAAGTTTGACGCAGAAGTAAAAATTGGGGCATAGCTACGGCATAAGTTTGACGCAGAAGTAAAAAATGGGGCGTAGCTACGGCCTAAAGGCCAATTTATACTTCTGCGTCGAGGGTACGCCGTTGTGAACGGCGTTGGCTACGCACGTAGGCAACGCCTTTGTGAGCATTTATACTTCTGCGTTCAGGTCTTGGTTGCTCTTCAGTACTGCTCCGAAACGCTAGTTGGCGGCGGAGGGTTTTAATGTTCCACTGTTTCCATCCCCGAGTTGCGGCTAGGTTACTACAAGCCTGAAAGAGAGCGGATCATGTTGGAGTTGGAGCTTATTGAGGTGGAAAAACAGTTAATTTTAGTGAAATTACTAAAACTGAAAGGCAGAAATGAGAGAAGACGTCGGAGGAGATGGTACGTGTGGAAATGCGTGAGAAGGCATGTGCGGAAATGTGTAGGAGGAAATGCGATGCTACCAAGCCGACCAATCACAGATCTTGCGGTCCGCGTCGTCGTGACGTGTAGTTACATTTTTGAGGAGGTGCGCGTCAGGCTACGGCGAAGGGTACGCGGTATGGGACGCGTCTCTGCGTATGCTACGCCGTACCTACTGCGCGCACCCTACGCAGAAGTATAAATTGGCCTTAAGTTTGACGCAGAAGTAAAAATTGGGCTTTAGCCTATTATAATCACACTTCTGCAGCCATTTGCACAAGCTAATGTCGGTGGATTCTGATTGGTTGTCATTGAATTTATTGTTCATCTGCTGAAAAAAAAAGGCCTGAAAGTAATTCCAACAAATTTTTGTTATTGCTGTGTTGTAGACTTCATTCTTATAAAATTAGAACAATTATTAAAACGTTATACATTGGTTATCATCTTTAGTATCAAAAGTGATAATAATGACGGAATGCTTGTTTCTGCCTCAAGAAAAAAGTGAGAAGTTTATTTCTCACAATTGCGAGTTTACATATAAAGTCACAATAGCGAGTTATAAAGTCAGAATTGCAAGGCATAAACTCGGGAAATAAATTCAGATTTTTTTTCCTCAGAATAGCTTATTTAGGCCTATAGCGCACAATTCGGACTTTATAACTCGCAAATAAAGACTGAGATGTAAACTCACAATTCTGAGAAAAATTCATTTTTTCCCTTAGAATTGTAATTTATAACTTGCCATTGTGAGTTTTTATCTGACAATTCTGAGAAAATATGTCAGAATTGCAAGATATAAACTCGTAATTGCATGTTAAAGTAAAAATTGTGTTATATAAAGTCACAATTGCAAGAAAAAAGTCGCAATTATCTTTTCAAATGTTTTATTCTATGGAGGAAACAAGCCTCCATATGATTCTGTTGATTTAAAGTGTGTAAAAACTGAGGTTGTCTTTTGTCATTTTAAATGCTCAAGCTCTTTAAAGCAGGATAGATTCTGATTGGCTGTCAATGTTTTTATTTTTCATTATTAGTTGGAAAAAAATCGGCTTGAATGTGTTTCCAATATCGTTTCTCTGTTGTTATCATTATCTGTGGTGGGGACTTCCCTATTCTCACAGTCTCAGAATGATGATTATTAAACATATAGTTAGGCTATCATCTTTACTAAGAAATATAACTACAACTATTACTATATTGACATCCACTCCAACAGACGATAATATTCTGTTTATTTTAAGCATACTGCAGATTCGTCTTTTGCCATTTTAAAAGCTTGAGCTCTTTAAAGTGATTCCAACATTATTGTTCCTGGTTATTGTTATAATTGTGGTGTGGACTTCCCTATTGTCATAGAATTAGAGGGATTATCAAAACTAGTCATTATTGACATTATAGACTATTATATTAGAGACATTATTGTCATTGGTGCAAATGGGCCTTAAAAATGAAGTGAAAACAAAAGCATCAAATAATTCTGTAATTGATCCGTGTTTTCCTACTCCGGGTTTACCTCAGAGTATATAAGTATCAGGGCAAGTATATGAGTCAACATTTAAACAGCTTTAAATCGCTTAAAGACTTAAATGTCTTAAATTTAAAACTGACATCTTAAAGATGTCTCTCAGATGTTTGTACACAGCAGATGCTTTCCAGATGACGTGCTCATACAGACGTCTTGCAAATCCGGCCTCAAAATGCGTCCTTTGTTTCCTGTTAAATAAAGCATATACAACAGATGGATCTTTTGCAGCCTTGCATATCCCAGAATTAATTGCGCACCAGTGAATACAGGATTTTTTTTTTAATTGCTGAATTAACTTTTAAATGCAAGTATTGGGCTAAATGTGAAAAACAAAAAAACTTTAAAGCGGTTCGAATTGTGCCATTGAATTGGAACACAGCCCGATTCTGGTTGGAAGGCAATTTCTATTCTATGTCTATTTAACGCCTGACAGGAAACGTCCTAGAGACGCATTGCAGATGAGCAAATACTCTAAAAAAATGGGCTACATCTTGCAGATGTGAACATGGACATCCATTAGACATCTCTGAGATTTAGGCCCCGTTCACACAAAGGGAAATCGCAGATATTTCCCTGTGGTTTGGCCTCTCATTTAGATGAAATCACCGTTTTTATCACAGAAAACGATTATTTCTAAAAACTCCGACCAAAGTGCAGATTTCTGAAAACGCCGGTTATGTGTTGTCGTGTCAACTGGGAGAAACAGCGTTTTAGGTTCTCTCTTGTCGATTCTGAGGATTCTGATTGGCTTGCATGGCTTTATCCTTCTCCTTACACTGCCACCCATAGGTTTGGCATAGATATGATGGTGCTCGATGGCATATTTATGCGCGGGTGTGTGCACGATGTTATTATTGAAAACGGAGAAGGGGAAAATATCCGTTTCTGGCTTTGTGTAAACGTGGCCTTAAGTACTACTATCAAAGTTTGCCGTGCCTCTGTGATGACGCAATTGGCCTTCAAATGTGCCCATCGAAGGATGCAGCCTCTGAATTAGGACGTGAATCAACAGTGAAACAACCGAGTGCTGTTATATTAAATTTAAGCACCCCAGTCCATGATGGCCGATCAAGTTTGAAGACTGGAAAAAAACTAAAAAATGTATTACTTGTCATAAAACTACGTTTCTGGCCATAAATATACAGAATAACAAAACAGTGTAATTTGTCGTCATCTTCACAGAGGTATCTGGGAATAATGTCACATTCACAAGTTCAACGCAGCCGGATCTGGGTTGATGGAACGCGGTGTGTCTTTAAGACCCTGCGGAGCCACGGTAACCCCACACGGCTCGTTGTCCGTACTCTCCCGACTCTCTCTGTAGTTATTTGAGGGAGGCGCTAGAACCATATCTCCACTTTACAAAAAAAGGCAGAAGTAACGGCACTGTCTAGAGAGAACAAATCAAGCCAAAGCTGTGCAAACAGACTCTTGTGTCTCCCTCTCTCCGTGGCGTCGGAGTGTGTGCGGCCGATGCGCTGCAGGCTGAAGCGTTCGGAGGCTCGTATCCAGTTTAAATCCTGCGCTCACCCTCTGTTGAGTATATGTGGAGCTTAAGCGACACTTCTATGAGAATCCCCACTGAACAGCGAGACGAAGTTTGGTTGTTTTCCTGAACCGGGGGTGCTGGGGAGAGTCGAGGCGAGAGAGAGAGGGCGAAAGATGGTTTTGAACAGCCTCCCGTGCGTCCTGGTTTCGCTGTGCTTGGTTTTTTTCTCGTCTTCTCCGTGCAAAGCTCGGATTTACACCAACCACTGGGCTGTTCGGATAGCCGGCGGACCTGAGCAAGCAGAGCATATCGCCAATAAATATGGGTATAGAAACCTGGGCCAGGTACGTGTGTCCTGCACAAAGATGTTTTGAAGCACCTCACGTGTATTATTTCATCGTATTTGCTGTCCAACGCTGTTTCCCATCAGTTCAAGTGTCTTATAGCTTTGATTGAAGTTCAAACGTCAAGGCTGGAAGCCTTTACACAAGTTTCACAGAGTTTTACATGTTGTGTTGTGATAGTTGAGAAAGTTGAATTTATGCTTTATAGGTTTCAATCTTCATGGATGTGCATGGAGACTCATTTTTAGCCCAATATTACCCAGTTCTCAGAGTAAAATCCAGTGAACAAACAGGTCTCTACTGACTGACTCCCAATAACAACAGGTGTTTTTGAAACTTTACTGCTTGGATCTACTATCTACTATTTTCGAAATCATTTTTAGATGTACTTCTGTATTTTAAATCAATAAGAACTCAAGCCATGAGCTTCAGCAGGATTCCTGACATTTAACATTCACTGGAACATGCTGAAAATGTTACAAAGGCTAAAAGTGTTATACCTTTTACGTTTCGAATATCCTACTAAAGTGAAATACGTGGTAGCTAAATTTATACGTAATGCAGCTGTTTACAGGCAGGTCTGGTTTTTAATATGTCAAGCCAAGTTTAGTTGAAGTCAAGTACTGCATTATAATTTATGTGGCATAAAATGCCCTGGCCTCAATCTCAATCTTCTTTCCGAGAAGCAAGAAAAAAAGTCTTCATAACAATTTAGTTTAATAATATGTTTCGTTATCCAGTTAGTACTTTGATGGTAAAAAATAAATGGCTGGTTCATTTAAATAAGTAATAGGTTAATGCAAGCTTGGTGGCGTCTTAAACTTTGCTCTTTACTGCAACAAGCCCGTATGCCAGATTTCAGATCTGCCATGTATCTAGAGATTTCACAGCAACTGCGTTCAATCTCTTGATTTCACAATGTGCTATCTTATCGTTCATCAGTGCTTATTGTGCCAGCTAAGAGTTCCTTCCTCAACTGGTTGTCACATCCAAAGGGACTACTTATGAAAGCTCAAAACACTCCTGAACTTTGCAACTCATCAGACTCATCATGCACTCCTGTGGGAATCTGCTATAGGATCCTGGAATGTGAGATTGCCTTAGGAGCCAGTTGTAGCCTATGTGTTTGTTTGTGAAATTCAAGAAAGTATGCTATTTATGAACTCAGAAGTTTGCCCTACATCAAGTTAATTTTGAAGAAATTGCTTGACTAAATGTAAACTGGCAAGGCTTATCATTGGCATCAAAACTCATTGTTTTTTTTATGGCAGACTTCAGTATCCCTATAGAGTACAGTAGTCTGTGGAGAATGTGTCATGGTTGCCTGGTGTTTTTGCACTTGTCAAATGAATCTGTTCAGTGGAAAGTGATACAGCCTCTTGAGTAACCAATCTTCCAGTCAATGACATTATAAATAATTAATCACTTAAGCCAGTTTCAACATGTCTGTGGTGAATATTGCTGTAGCCCTTGCCTTTTATTCATACCGATATTGTTACATATTAGATGTACCTGCCCCGATTTGCTCTTTTTAGTTACTAAGTAGTGTGTTTGGGTTCTTGCTTCGCAACCTGATATTTTGTGATGTGGTGATATATTGTATAGCTATTATGTCATGCTTCTTTATTTGCTATGCACTAAATGGCAGTTTTGTATTGTCCCTGTAGATTGGTGATCTGAAGGACTACTACCATTTTTTCCACAGCCGGACGATAAAAAGGTCGACGCTTTTCAGCAGAGGCTCACACAGCTTCATCTCCATGGAGCCAAAGGTCAGACTGTCACTATGACAACCCCACACCTGTGTGTTCTATGGTCTATATGGACTCCTGATCTTGCTCATCTATGATTAGAAATCAGTGTATTACGAACAACTGTTGCTAAACAATGCAAAGTGACTAAATGTTTCCGCAATCATAAACAACGCTTAGTGTATTCGTCAATAATCTTTAAAAGGAGAGTTGGTTTAACACATTACAAACCTCACCATGCTCATGCTGTTGTTTTGTATTGTTTTATCCAAAAATGTAAATTCTGTAATCTGATTTGAACACAGTGTTGGTCAAAACATGTTTTTATTGTCTTTCTTTTGTGGAACACAAAAGGAGATACCTAGCAGTTTGTTCATGCTGCTCTTTTCCATACAATGAAAGTGAATTGTGACCAGGGGTTCAAGAATGGACCACTCTCCAAAAATCACATATTTGTGTATTAATTGAAATATGGTGTCAAGACATATCTCTTAAGGTTTAACATCGCTGATTTCAAAAACCATTTGTGACCCTGGACCACTAAACCAGTCACATGGGTTGAGGGTGGAAAAAAATCAAATACATGTTTTATATATTTATGGTAGGAAATTTGCAAAATATCTTCATTGATGGCAGAAAAGAAAAATCGATAATTTTGACCCGTACAATGTATTGATGGCTACTGCTTCTTGTGACTGGTTTTGTGATCCAGGATCACATTTGTGTCTCATACCTGTTTGCAAAAAGTTAATTTTTTTTATTCAGCAGAGGTGATAAAAATCAAATAAAATATAAAAGTTGATAAAATATTTGTTTTTGAAAAACAAAAGGTCGTCATATTTCACCTCAATATCGAAAGGAACATTTAAGATATGCTTTTTATGTTTGAAGAATGTTGGTACTTTACATTATTAAAGGACAAGTTTGGTATTTTACAATTAAAGCCCTGTTTTAAGATCGTCCCTGATGAAATAGAATAGTTTAGATTGTTTTTTAGACAAATGCTCCTGTCACGAGAATTTTTGGATTCTGTGTTCGCACCTCCCCACCTTTATAATGAAAGCATAGGTGCACTCGAACAATCATTCATAAAAACGCATAAAACTTTAGTTTACAAAGACGTGAAACTCGCCGAGTGGTCTAGGGTGTTCACTGATATGCTCACACAAAAATTGCTGCAAAAGATGCTTTCCAACAGGTTTTATCGTAGTTTTTGTCCGACTTCATTTTCTTCCTGTTTTCGGTCGAAGTCCACAATAGTAAATTGTCGTTCACGTGCGCGATCATTGGTAACTAGATAACTAAGGATCGCATGCAAACCCGACAATCGACTACTGTGGACTTCGACCAAAAACAGGAAGAAAATGGCCTTGGACAAAAACTACGATAAAACCTGTTGGAAAGCATATTTTGCAGCGATTTTTGTGTGAGCACATCAGTGAACACCCCAGAACACTCGGTGAGATTCATGTCTTTGTAAAGTAAGGTTTTAATGAATGATTGTTCGAGTGCACCTATGCTGTCATTATAAAGGGGGGGGGGGGGGTATGGGTGCTGCTGCTAACACAGAATCCAAAAATTCTCGTGACAGGAGCATTTGTCTAAAAAACAATCTTAACTATTTTATTTCATCAGGGACGATCTTAAAACAGGGCTTTAATTGTAAAATACCGAACTTGTCCTTTAAAGGGTTAGTTCACCCAAAAATAAAAATTCTGTCAGTATTTACTCACCCTCATGTTGTTCCAAACCTCTATGTGTTTATTTGTTCTGCTGAACACAAAGGAAGATATTTGGAAGAATGTTTTAATCAAACAGATCTCATTCCCCATTGACTACCATAGTAGGAAACAAACATGTTGTAATGTTTCCTACTATGGTAGTCAATGGGGAATGAGATCTGTTTGATTAAAACATTCATCCGAATATCTTCCTTTGTGTTCAGCTGAACAAATAAACACATTGAGGTTTGGAAGAACATGAGGGTGAGTAAATACTGACAGAATTTTCATTTTTGGGTGAACTAACCCTTTAAGTATTTTTGCTTTGTGATATTTTTTCATAAGTAAGCCTATTTGCCTCAAAAATTCTCATGACTTTAATGGCAAAAAACAACAACAACACTGTTACTAAGTAGGATGTTTCTCATTATTGTATTCCAGTGTCTTTCATTTAATCAGAAGACTGTTACAGAGAGGGGATGTTGTGAAAAGATGTTGGTGTTTGTCAGTTCCTAAAGGATTTCTTCTCATTCTTTCTCAGGTGGAATGGGTGCAACAGCAGGTCGTGAAGAGGAGAATAAAGCGAGATTATAAACCCTCATATCCTGGTCCTGTACAATCCAGTATAGTCCAGTCCAACTCGATTTACTTCAATGATGCTAAATGGAGCAGTATGTGGTACATAGTGAGTATTCTCAACATGTTGTAATTAGTTTTTGTGAATTGGTAAGGTTGAAAAACATTGAGATCTTGATCAATGTCATGGTTTGTATCATTTCCAAGTCTACTGCAAAAAAAAACAAACAAATTGTGTCACTTTTGAGCTGTTCAAGTCAAGTGCTTAACCAAGGTCTTACAGTGAATGATTCATCAAGCACATCTCTTTGTAAAAGGAAAAATGTTGTTTTTTGCCTAGGAAACAACTTTTCTTTTCTGCTGATGTAAGAAAAGGCACAGCGACAGGGGATTTTATTCTGTCAATTTATTTGTGAAGTTTATTTCACAATGCGATTCCTTCTAATAGCAGCAAAGTAAAAATATTTGAGTATGAAACTTTGGGATGAAGACTATTATATCATGATATTATTGTCCAGTCAAAGCATAGACTAACTTAAAATCCTGATGGGCTAAATTCAAGTCACGTCCTATGTTATTTGCGGCTGAATATTCTGTTGAAGTCCGCAATACTGCTTATTACAGAATTCAAATGTTTTGTGAATGCTTTCATTAAAGACAATGTTGTGTTTAGTTAAGTGACAAACCAAGCCAATCTTCTGTTGCTGAAGACATCTTTTAGCTAAATCGTAATGGCAGGTATTAAACCTTTAGTGTTTTTAACTAAAACTAATTTGTCAGTTTGAACGTTCAAAGGAAACGATGCCTGTCGCACCAGATTAGCCGAGTTTCTACATGTGAAAACCACCCAGAGAGATACATTGAGCTTTTCAGTGTAAGCTCTGACATAACTTCTAGCTGAGACAATTTCTGTGAGGTAATTGTATAAACAGGCTCTTGTTTTAAAGGGATAGTTCACCCAAAAATCATGTCGTTCCAAACACGTAAGACTTTCGTTCTTTTTTGGAACACAAATGAAGATCTTTTGGATGAAATCTGAGAGCTTTCTGTCCCTCTGTTGACCGCTACGCAACTATCATTTTGGCTTCAAATAAGTTCATAAAGAGATCGTAAAACTATTCCAAATGAATTGAGTGGTTTAGTCCAAAATTTTTGAATCGATCATTTTATATGATAAACAGATTGAATTTAAGCTTGTATTCACACAGAAACATTCATCAACTCAAACAGTTACAGTTGTGGTAAATGGAAGCTTAAGCATGATTGCTTATCGTGCGAGAACCAATGAGGTTCATTCTTGTGTTACGCAGCACGTTTGAGCTTCTGCAAGAACCAATGAGGTTCATTCTTGTGTTACGCAGCACGTTTGAGCTTCTGCAAGAACCAATGAGGTTCATTCTTGTGTTACGCAACACGTTTGCGAGAACCAATGAGGTTCATTCTCGTTTTGTGTTACGCAGAACGTTTGCGAGAACCAATGAGGTTCATTCTCGTGTTACGCAACACGTTTGAGCTTCCGCAAGAACCAATGAGGTTCATTCTTGTGTTATGCAGCACGTTTGAGCTTCCGCAAGAACCAATGAGGTTCATTCTTGTGTTACGCAGCACGTTTGCGAGAACCAATGAGGTTCATTCTCGTGTTACGCAACACGTTTGAGCTTCCGCAAGAACCAATGAGGTTCATTCTTGTGTCACGCAGCACGTTTGCGAGAACCAATGAGGTTCATTCTCGTGTTACACAGCACGTTTGAGCTTCTGCAAGAACCAATGAGGTTCATTCTTGTGTTACGCAACACGTTTGAGCTTCTGCAAGAACCAATGAGGTTCATTCTTGTGTCACGCAGCACGTTTGCGAGAACCAATGAGGTTCATTCTCGTGTTACGCAACACGTTTGAGCTTCCGGAAGAACCAATGAGGTTCATTCTTGTGTTACGCAGCACGTTTGCGAGAACCAATGAGGTTAATTCTCGTGTTACACAGCACGTTTGAGCTTCTGCAAGAACCAATGAAGTTCATTCTCGTTACACAGTGCTTTTGAGCTTCCGCAAGAACCAATGAGGTTCATTCTTGTGTTACGCAGCACGTTTGCGAGAACCAATGAGGTTCATTCTCGTGTTACGCAGCACGTTTGAGCTTCAGCAAGAACCAATGAGGTTCATTCTCGTGTTACGCAGCACGTTTGAGCTTCTGCAAGAACCAATGAGGTTCATTCTCTCGTTACGCAGCACGTTTGAGCTTCAGCAAGAACCAATAAAGTTTATCCTAGTGTTATTCAGCACGTTTGAGCTTCTGCAAGAACCATTGAGGTTCACATAAGTTATTAATTACATAATTTTTGGGTGAACTAACCCTTTAATAGCTGTCATGTTCCTCACCTCACGAGAGTCAGTGGTTTGCACTTAAAGAATGTGAAGAAATCTTTGCTTTTTGCATGATAAACAGCCATTCAGATTTACCAGAATGTACAAAAGGTTCCACTTTGGCTGCTACTGAAACCTTGATGCATAGCACACATTGCATCTGTTGTCATCACTTTCTGTCTATGATCGTATTTATAGCTTAGACCGAAACGGCGAGAGTGAACTAAGCGTTTGTTCACTAATGGGTTTTTATACAGCTCTGTCAATGGTTAATATGGCTCAGATAACATTAATACTTTGACCTGAATGCATCCATTTGGCTCGGGTTTCTCTTGTTGACCCGCAAGTTGTACTTTGGGAGCAAATAAACTTGACTTTCCAGATGGGGTCTAATTCCAACTCTAGGCACAATGAAAATGTACATTTGGTTCCATGTGACACATGTAATTGCAGTGTCTGAGATACGCAAGGAAAAGATGCAGTAATTTACAAAGATATGTTTTAAATATAATGTTTGCTTTTTACCACATGCTTGGAATCTTTTCCAAAAATAGCCAGGTTTTTATTTTTACTCTGACATTGTATTTAGCATGCATGCTTCAGACACATTGAGCTGTAGAAATCGTGGGAGACGTGGGTTTGAATCCACCCTGTGCTTTTTAAAAACTCTATAATAATATTGAATAGCCTTATACTTGATTTACATTTGCAAACGCAAGCACTAAATGAAGGGAATCCTCCAAAAACACTTTCCATATTCAAGTTCAAAAAGTTTGAGGTTTTTAATCTTTATTATAGATCTTATGCATACCAAGGCTGCATTTATTTGATCAAAAATACTTATCTAATTGAGTATGAATAAAATGTGTGACTATAAGAATAGAATGACTATTTTAAAATGTTATTTATTTCCATGATGGCAAAAGGTCTTTAAAAGGTCATGAAACCCCCCTCTTTCAGCTCAAGTCTAGCTCACAATCTCTTAAAATGCTACTTAAATGGGCGTGGCTAGCTGTGAGAAGAAGGGAGGGAGTGGGTGCAGTATGGCCATTACTGTCAATGTCCCATGCATATCGACTGTCACTAAAAGCAGTAGTAAAATGTGAGGAAATGCTAGATTTTTTTTATATAGCTGGCAAAGTTAAAGTCTTATGAAATACACTGACACTTTATTAGCTATTGTCCTTTCAATAGTACCTGAATGCCCTGCATATATTAGCCAACAGTAATCGTATTTCTATTTAAAACATATTAATATAGGCTACATGTATAATTATAATGTCATTATAAAATATATGGTGGTTTATATAGACACTATAAATGCATTTGAAAATTGATTTTCTGCTTAAAAAAATCTTTCCGCGCATAGCCTATAGATCTATGCACCCCCTGAACCCCATAATAAAGATGGCTCTGCGAGGTGGATGACTTCTCATTTTAAACACACACAGTCTCACACACACACCTCTGAAGGGATAGAAAAGTCCTGGGGATACCGCATCACTCACAAGACGCAACTTGGATTAGTTGTCAACAAGACGAAGTCCACCATTCTCCACTTGTCGCAGCTCTCTCTCTCTCTCTCTCTCTCTCTCTCTCTCTCTCTCTCTCTCTCTCTCTCTCGAGAAAATGTTTGCGGCACACACTATAGTTTAGATAGTGTTTAGATGTGTCCGTGGTTGATGGCAAACCAACCGTCCAGAGCCAGAGTCGAGCCCTCTGGCGAAGAAACGTATTCAATGCTTGGACTTTGCACCATGAAAACAAACACTTGCGTCCCATGATTGCCTCTATCATCTAATATGCAATCTCACAGTTTGTTTGACATGTCTGTCGTTGGAAAGATCCACGTGGTGTCATGATCAATTAAGAGACCGTGTCTTCTCATAGGATAAGAAAACTCAGTATTGTTAATAATTATGAGACACAGATGAGTCATCAACACACTCACAGTGCACGGCCACGTCACGACACGATGAAGATTTTAAACCTTGAAGACGACAAAAGCGGAATTTTTTTTTAAAGCATTTTAACCCTACTATTAAATGTAACAGATGCTAACATTGTCTTCAATCGTGTTCAACACACATACCTCTGTTAAAATCTCAGAAAATTTGGTTTGGGGTTTCATGACCCTTTAAAAAAAATCGTACTGACCCCAAAGTTCAAAAAATGAGTGTAAGCATACACTATGCAAATCATCACCTAATTAAGTTTCATGTCCTCATTTATGTGTGTCTATGCAGCACTGTAATGATAACATCAATAACTGTCAGTCTGACATGAATATCGTGGGCGCATGGAAGAGAGGCTACACGGGCAAGGATGTGGTGGTTACCATTCTGGATGACGGCATCGAGAGAAACCACCCAGATCTCACACAGAACTATGTAAGTGTATCTCTATGTATGTTCGGCTGTTTTGAATCAAATTCTTGCATATTGCGTACTCTGCATACTGAATTGTGGTTGCTATTTTTTCCTAGTAGTAACAGTTGGAAGTAAAAATTCAAAATTGTTGTAAATACATTTGTGTTTAATTCTGCCAGTTAGAATATAATCTTTAAAATTAAATTAAAATCGTTTTGCTTGTAGGGATTGTGAATAGCATTTTTAAGTCAATTTTGAAATTATGTTCTGTGTGAACGCCTCGGTTACTGTTTTGATTTAATTTAATTTCATAAAGAGATTTTTTTTTTTATTGATACTTCTCCATATTTATTGAAACTCCTTTTATTTTTACTTAATTTTTCTCTCGGCTCATCTGAACTCTTGGATTTTTTTTTTCCCATTGAGGAAAACAAAAGCAAACAACCTGAGTCTGTTTCTATAAAGGTCTTTCACATGTAAAAGTCCAAAAATTATGTATTTTGTTGTTGAGTTTTAGCATGTTTTGTGTGTCCTAACTGGTGCATGAACATAATGGATGGACAAATCCACATTTGGATATGTTCTCATATGTCTTTTTTTTTCCTTTTGATCTGTTTGTAGGATAATGAGGCCAGTTATGACGTAAACGGTAATGACATGGATCCCATGCCCCGATATGATGCCAGTAATGAGAACAAGTAAGAGTAAAGTTCATTACACATCCACACGCTCAATACTTTGAGCATTTCAGGTCATTAAATCCCTGGAAAGGCTTTATTTGTATAGTCCTCTCTGTGGTGTGTGCGAATGTGGGTATTTGGCTTTTGATCTGTGCGCTAGTAAGAGTGTTTGGCAAGTTTGTTTGGTGAATGTGGGTTTTTGGAGTTTGCTTTTTGTGTGTCTAAGGATTTCATAGGTGTATGAGTATATATGGTGCTTGGCTTGTGTGTGCAAGTAAGTTTGTTTGGTGAAAAGTGATTTTTGTAATTGGCCCTCTTTGAGAGATTATGTGCGTGAGTGGAAATGTTGGCTCTAGATCAGTGTGTATTTTGAGGTGTTTGGTGAATGTTGATATTTGGTTTGTTGCATGTATATATGGGTGTGTTTGGTGAGTGGGTGGAGACCCCCATGTGTTTTTGTGGCTGCCACTCACTTTACCAGTGTGTGTGAGCCTGTGCCAGATGGCTCTACAGCTTTTTTGGACCGTACAGACTGAAAGCTTGGCTTGGGCTCTAGTCCTCTGTGGTGTTGCTGTTTCTGCTTGGAGCTCCAGAGCACTGAATAACGACAAAAGTAGCTTCTTAAAGCCACAATATGTATTTTTTCTGCTTTAAAAATAACAAAAATAACTGTATCTATGGTATATATTTCTATTAGATGTGTACTTGCATTATTCCGACAGTTTCCACCAACTTTCAAATACGGAGAAATTTATAGTTTAATTCGAAGACACGGGACGTTTCTTTATTTCCGTTTCGTCACCCGTCTATAGCGTCATAACCTTTGACTCCTCAATTTTCTCTAACTTGCTTGCGGAACCCGGCGAAACCCGCCAAACACAAAGGGGAACACTGGACTACCGCCAATAAAGCAAAGAAAATGACGAAGAAAAAAAAGTAGTACGTATTTTTATGTGTGTAAATCACGTGCCCGCTCACAAACGCTCACTTTTAACAGACACACTGTCCCCGGTGCTGCTCGCGCATAAAGCGCTCCCCGTTCACAGTAACCGGTTCGTCTCATTCAAAACAGCCAACTGTTGCTGTTAGCGAGCACATTGAATACTCATATGAGTCAGGCTGCGAATGTACGTGCCCGCTTCAGCGCGCTCATGCTTACTAAATAAACGCCTCACCTCGGGCGCCGCACACTCACTACATTCCCTTTAGCCTTTAACACATAGTGGATGCATAACGCAAACCCGGTCAAACGTTGACTGCAGTATCTTATGAGCTTTATAATCCGGTGCGCCCTATATATGAAAAATGTTCTAAAATAGGTCATTCATTGAAGGAGCGTAATATTAATATTTATATTCGTCTGTATTATAGTTATGGACCACGATTACACTTTGCCTGCACGTTCTGCTGCTACAGCCAGCTCAGTAAAGCTCAAACGTACGGGTGAAAAATATGACCCGAGAAGGGTTTGAGACAGGAGAAACATGACACAGGTAAACATTGGGGTTGCATTTAGCTTGTCGAGAAGCTTTAAATCTACAGAGAGATGCCGTATATCCGTATATTTTGTGAAACGATGATGTCATGCCATGAGCTGAGCTGGTTGTCATTGACAGCGACAACAACTCCCGTGAGCCCACGCTCTTTGCCGACGTCATCAAAGTATGTCTTTTGTTATTATTTTAAATAAGTGACCCCTGGTGGCCAAAAATCGCATACTGTACGTTTAAACCATTGTACGATGCATTATCAAAGAAATCAACTGTCATGACTGTTTCCCATAACCGTACTGTTGCAAATTACTGGAGTTACAATTTATTTCACTTCTTTATGTTGGTCTGTTTGAGTTTATAAAAGCTAAATGTCCTAACTGAACTAAGGCCTAGTCCTGGTTTAATCTAAGCCCTGTCTGTGGAACCAGGCCAATAAGATGCATTGCAAATTAAATGTTTATATATTAGAAATGGAAAATATAAATTGTACTAAATGCCAGCTTGCTTATTTTGCTCCAGATAAAGGATTACATGCCATAAAAAGAAGAAACTATGCTTCTAACCACAGGTCAAAAGCTGTCGTTCCAACCACACAACATTGCGATGCTCTTTGCAAATATTCATTGGAACTCGGGAAACACCAACTCTCTGAACCATGTTGATAATAACTTTTTTTTTTATAGCTATATTATACAGGGTTCCCAATGGGTCCTTGAAGTCCTTGAAAGTTTGTGAATCTGAAAAAAAATTCAATTAAAGGCCTTGGGAAGTTTTTGAAAATAAACATAAATAGATACAGGTCCTTGAAAGTGCTTGAAATTATTTTTGTGCAAAAATTCCATATTATTCTCTCCGGTCCGCTAATGTGTTATTTTGCCAATACTTTGCGACCTTTGTTTTCTTGATTTACGTTAGTTACGCGCATTTACACTTTATGTTAAAGGAACACTCCGACTTTTTGGGACTTTAGCCTATTCACCTTACCCCCCAGAGTTAGATAAGTCCATACATACCTTTTTCATCTCCGTGCGTGCTATAAGTCTGTTTGACGCACCCACCGCTAGCCTAGCTTAGCACAAAGACTGGATGTGAATGGTTGCAGCTTTCATACTAATCCAAATGAGTGACAAAATAACGCAAACGTTTTCCTATTTACATGTTGTGGTTTGTATAGTCACAGAGTGTGCAAATATCAAGGCCATATGAGACGCAGATATCTTTTAACCGTATAAATACTATATTTTCTGAAGGCGAAGCACTGCTACTTGGGCAGAGTGATAACAATCACCTGAGACGCACCGTGACGAGGAGCAGAGAGTTCGCTCAGTGTTGGAGTAAAGAGTCAGCAATTACTAACGTTAGATAGAAAAGCATAGTTTATCATGGTTGTTTGCTTTATTGTATGAGCTGTGACAATAAACAGGGGAGACCAGGTAATACAGTACCATGTTTCATTGATTTCCAACCAAAAACGCACCCAGATTTATAAATATCACATGAATAAATAATTATTATTACAGGAATCAATATATTTTAAATGCAATTTATTAGCTGAACCAAATGTATTCAACAGTATATAATATACAGTATAATTGCATTACTATACATAGTTCCCACAGGCGAATTAATGTCACGTGACCTCCCCGGAGACGCCATCTTTGAGGGCAAAACCGCTGTGTTTACCATAGGCGTTTACAAAGTTTTATCAGAGAATGTCGTTTTACAAACAAATATTTATTTCTGTTTATATTGTTATGCAAATCATGAAGACAGAGAGAGCTACAATGCAAATATTTCATTCATAAATGGTGTGGATCCGTATGCAGTAACGAAGGAAGCACTGAGCACTGATTATGCAACTTTGCCTCAGATACAGTATTTTCACGTGTACCATTATCTGGTATTGGTGAGGAGTTTTTACACATGTAAGCAATTCTGAGCCTGGAAAACACTGGAGGTGTACGATCAGATTGACGTGGGGTTGGTTTGGTGACGTTTGCTCAAGTGCAATCGATGGAAAAGTAACTTAGTCATCATAGCGAAGTAGCATGATGTTAATATGTCTATTAAAAAGCCATAGCCTGCACAAGTTAATTCCCATGTTCCCCTTAAAACAGTCACCAGTGCTTTCTGTAATATGCATGTACTTGCGGGCGTCATGGTTCGGTGCATGAATATAAAAATAAATAACTTGCGTGCAATTTAATTAATGTAATGCGGAACTACATTATACGCGGGATCTTTAGGGACATAATCTGAGATTGCAATGCTGGAATGTGAGATCAAACAGTGGAAACAATGTTGTTTTGTATGTTTTTAATACCTCGTCATTTAGTTCATACAGGACATTATTCAAACTGCAATGTGTTAACTTATATTTGTTTACACTAGCAATAAAACACAACATTGTGCTTTTGTCAAACAAATTCTTGCGTGTTTTGAGCGAGTTTCTTTCCTGTTTATGCTCGCCAGCCATAATCTCCGTCGTTGTTCGGACAAAAGCTTCATCCATACGGAGTCTAATGACGGGTATAGTGTAAAATCCCGATTTAACTGAACCTCCGGCACGATTTTATCATCCATTGACCCAGCAGGAGATGACCATTTTCACTTTATAGCACGAAACTCATTTCACTTCGTTCAAGTCGTATTGCTTCTGCTAATGTTTTGCCCTCAGCAATGGCGCCGGATCGGCAAATGCCCGTATGTTGTGACGTCATGTGGGAACTATGTATAGGATAGAATAAGGGGAAAGTAATAGCACAAATTGTTTTTGCACAATGAACTCACAGCCTATCGTACCCTTTTGCATGCTCAAGTTCGTTATTTCAAATTTAGGCTACTAGGCGCGCCGCGCGCAGGGTGCAAGTTCAACGCGGTGAACGCGCTCGTTTTTTTTCCAAGCGCGTCCACACCGCATCAAGATAAAAACATATTCATACCCTAATCATATAATAGTGTCACTAACGTTATATTCGCTCTGGCTAATGGCACTGTTACAGTAGGTCATCTAAAAACATAACGGAACACTTACCTCAGCCGCAGGTGATCCACTTGTCCTGTCTGTGCTATCGATGGGATAACTTAGCCGTATCCTTCAGCACATTATGGTCCGTGTGGCAAATTCCATTTTTTCAAAATAGTCGTCCATTGAAATGTACCGAGCAAACATAATGTCCCTTGATAATCTATTTAGGTGTGTTTGAATAAATATCCAGAGTAAGTTAGCCATTTCTTTATCCAGTCAGCGTTTTTAGTTGGTATTCTGTGAAACATGGTATTATCTCCCCTGTTTACAGTCGCAGCTATTTACAATAGAGCGAAAACCCATGACTGTAAACTATGCTTTTACTATTTATAAATTGCTGACTCTGTTACCCAAACTCTGAGCGAACTCTCGGCTCCTCACCACGGTGCGTCTCAGGTGATGCGGTTATCACTCCGCCAAAGTAGCAGTGCTTCGCCTTCAGAGAATAGTTCCCAGGTTTTATACGGTTAAAAGATGTCTGTGTCTCATTTGACTTTGTTACTTGTACATTCTGTGACTATACAAATCACAACATGTAAATAGGAAAATGTTTGCGTTATTTTGTCACTCATTTGGATTAGTATGAAAGCTGTAACCATTCACATCCAGTCTTTGTGCTAAGCTAGGCTAGCGGTGGGTGCGTCAAACAGACTTATAGCACGCACGGAGATGAAAAAGGTATGTATGGACTTATCTAACTCTGGGGGGTAAGGTGAGGCTAAAGTCCCAAAAAGTCGGAGTGTTCCTTTAAGTATTTCCCGATTGAGGTACTTTATTTTGTACGTTGTCGTTGCCATAACATTCACGTGCAGGTATAGGATATACCGAATATTCTTAAGGTTTATGCAAAACAGAAATACGACAAATAGAATATCAGATCACTGTAATATGGTCAAATATAAATGCATAAATAAAAGCTTGTTTTTTGCGTAGTTGTTTTACACATGAAAACAATCTTACAAGGTAACATGATGTAACCTTGAATCCTTGAATTGAATGTGAGGGTATTGGACCTAGAAAAGTCCTTGAATTTGAAGTTAACCAATGTGTGGGAAGCCTGTTTTTAATGAATATTTAAATTCATAATTTAAGATTTTTTTTTTTAATTTTAAGGTTAGATTAATTTTGTTTTGTGCTTTTGTCATTTTAATTCGTTTTTTTATATTAATATATTTTTAATATAAATTTTTTGTTTAATGTTAGTTTCAACTTCAACAGCTATTTGTCAATATTAGTTTTTCATCTAACACTCCAGCTTTTGAGTTCAGTTTTAATATTTTTAGCTAACCATATTAATAATTTTATGTGAATAAAGGGCCATTTTTTTTTTGGACCATTTTCATTAACAAACGGCCCACCAATTCCAAATTGTTATTTTTGTAATACAAAAACTTTTTATGTGAATGGTAAAATATTTATCTCCAAATCCACCCGCAGGTCTCTACGTCCCTCCTCCAGTGTAAGTCTAAAGGACCCCCCCCCCCCCCCTTATTATAGTCGAAGAAAACGATATCGCACCTGAGGTAGAATTCATGTCCGTAACTCAAATACTGTGAGACGAGTTATGTGCTGAAATTTAATACTTATATATGCATTCGAGTAGTGACTCTTGACTATATCAGACACTGAATGCTGTATTACAGAAATGCTCCTCAATCCCCCATTTCTGCATGTGAGTGCACGTATGCATGAGCGTTTAGCACAACTATTCCTCTTCTTAATTTACAGTTTTAGAAGCCCCATTAGAAGTATTTCCGTGGCCCGAGGAGGAGAGGAGTGTTTGAAGCCGTCACTGCTGTCAAGAGGAAGTGTGTGTTGGAGAGGTTTAGGTCTGCATGTATAGACACGCTCTATAGAATACCATCCACCTCCTGTAGCAGCAACTTCGTCTCCGTGAGGATTCCAGCGCAGGAAGTTCAAAAGTTCTCACCCAGACAGGAAGTGTAGACAACATAACTATTTAGCAGTTTAATCCTTTGAATGAGGCGTATTCTACTTTCATAGCACTACATTTTCCCCTTAAAGTCTGTTAGCTTGTTGAGATTATTTGCAATAAACAAAATGTAGTTTTAGCATGAATTAAACATGCCACTGCTACTGTAGCTTTAAAGAGTTACATATGGAACTGAACTCCTTTTTATGATTGGTTAACGTCTGTGTACTGCACAGTTACACTGCCCAGTTATTTAATGGAATAATAATTAACAATAATATTAGTGGTAGTGTTGGTAATCACCAATAATAAGAGGTAATGGGGTTTGTATCTGATAAAAGCTTTAAAAATATATATTTTAATTAATAAAAAAATATTATTTTATTTCTTATTGAATAATAATTTAATATCATTAAAAGAATTAGAGAGAGAGAGCCTTTGAGAGCTTCCTTTCTCTAAGAGTTAAAATGAGGGTCTCATTTTTGTTGCTGAATAATAGTTGTGACCATTTTCAAAAGAGCATAGAAAAAATATTTTTCCTTTATGCCCCCCTCTCCCTTCATAATATATATATATATATATATAAAATACTGCTCATATTTAATTTTGTTTGGCGTCAATCCTACACAAGCTGTTGATCTTTTATGCGCTGGAATGTTTTGTGTCGGTTCCTCCGCTGATAGTTTGTGTAATGTGAGTCTTTATTTCCCTGCAGTGGGTTTGGACCGTGAGCTTCACCACTGGAGGTCGTTCTGTATGACGCTGGACTTTTGAGCTCCAAACTGAGTGGCTGTATTGTAAATAGTGCAAGTTTATATATCTCACAGATGAACATGGGCTTTGCTCTAGGCTTTCAGTAGAACTGCAGTTTATTGACCCCAGTTTATTGATTGTGTGTGACGGTGTATTTTCTATATGCTTTATGGGTTTATGTATTCTATATAATGTGGTTAGCAGTTTGTTTGTTTTTTGGTTTTATTGCAAATGTTCCAGTGTCTTGTGCGGTTCTGAAAATGCTGGAATGCTCTGTTCAGGTGTGGTGTGTGTGTTTCTGGTTTTCTCATTGACATGAATTCTGCTAGCAGACTTAGGCCATTGCACACCGAGTCCGAAATTCGCATCCGAAATTTTCGCACGTTAAAAAAAAAATTCGACCTCACGTTATGTCAGTCACGCTTGCACACCGCCTCCGAAACTTTCGTCCGTCATAAAATTAATCGGATCGGGTTCGATTTTCTGCGTTTTTCGCATCCAGAGCCAGCATTTTGAGAGGTCTTTTGACAATTCAGGGCCGGGGGGAGCTCGTCCTCAAATCATTCATATGCGCCGTGCTTTCAGTTTCGGTTTTCAATTCGATCAAGTGTTTATGTTCTCTTCTCTATATTGGATTATGAAATTAATAAACCTCCCCTTTCAATCAGATTGAAATTTAGGATCGAATAAGGTGTGATTGAGCAGCCTATTCGATAACTAATGTATTATTTGGGCACAATACACAATAACAGCCTAGCTGTTCTGTCTGCCCAGCGCTTCCAACGGGCCGCGCGCGGGTGTGTATTTGTCCGTGTGTGTGTGTGTGTGTGTGTGTGTGTGTGTGTGTGTGTCCATACCTGGTCCATTTCAGACACACTGCCAGTCTCCGTTCAGAATCGATTGGTTCACGGAAATTGGTGGTCTTGTTTTTAATATGTGGCTCCAGAATCGCTAGCAAAGCATCGAACTGTCCCACAGACATTCTGAGGTAAATTTTGAATCGCTCGGGATAAATTCGCAACTCCTTGATAAGGAACTCTCCTTCCTCTCGGCGCAATTTCAGGATTGGATGGACGTAATATTTTTTTTTCTTTCTTCCCTTTTCAATAAGAGAGAGGGCAAAAATCATCCTCACTGCTTGACGAATCCATTTGGTATTTTTGCGTTTTTTCCCGCAAAGGTTTAAGAAATACGCAACGGACTCGGTGTGCAAGGTTTCTATGCGTGACGAATTTTTAAGCTGACGAACACGAAAATACGCATACGAATATTTCGTGCTCGGTGTGCAATGGCCTTTAGTGTCAAATAGCAGGGTTTTAACAATTCTGCGTTTCACTCTTTTTATTGAATTACTTTATCTTTAAAGATAAGAATGTATAGAGGGAAATGAATGCATTGACGTCACTTTCCCGCCGGAACAAATCCCCTCAGCCTGACTGAGTGGCAAAAGATCTGCTGTGTGACTGGATTTAATAGGGGAAACTGCGAAAATGTAGCCTGGATGCCAGCCCGCACTCCGCCCACAACATTTTTTGGTCGGGAAGTTCGGTCTGGACTCGATCCATTGAGGAGTAATTATGATCAGGCAAAAAATGAACGAGCCAATCAGATTGCCAGGGCAGGCTTTATACGATGATGGACAGATGATCTGCAGGGACGTAATCATCATGTTATCAAAGAGCGCTAACTGGTTTCCCTCAGAGATGATTGCAGCTGGAGAATTGAGATGTATAGATTCCGCTGTCATGTCTGTTTTTAAAATTAATCGACAGCGCATTCATTTTAATAGACAAACAGACCTCCTGACAAAGGTCGTGTGACCGAAACGTTGTGTGTGAATGAACTTGATTGCAAAAGTGCAAGTAATGATAGTGTGCGGGAGTTCCTTATCTGCTTAAATGACTAGCTAGTCTGGTCTTATTATCCGACGCACCTATCACCTGCAGGTGTGCGATGGAGTTGGGTCACTAATTGGCTCTTTGTTGACTGGAGAGTGTTATCCTACGCACCCTGAGACTTGCAAAAAAAGAAACATGACCACTTTTCAAGAAATCAACAATTTGACGGAAAACTGCGCGAACACACTGGCATTTACGCAAGAAGATGCGGATAAGATCCTTTTCCCAGAGAAGAACGTGGACTTTAACTTATCACAGGATGAACACCGGGTGCAACTTGAAAGACTGTACCATAACGAAATGCGGTTAAAAATGCATGGTTCTACACTGAGCGAATATTGGAGGAACAAGAGAATCCCACGTGGTCTGAGAATTCCAAAACCTCCTACATTGTGCAAACGGAACAAACTGTTTTTAAAGAGATGGAGCGAGATTCTTAATAAGTGTTCTATGGATTTGATGCTTCTGATTGTGGAACAAGTATCTGCTGATGTACGTGAAACCCATGAAAAAATCGTCCGACTTGAAGAAAAGATTAAATCTATTTCCCACATTGACTTCGATTCCTTTCTTTCCTCTATCAAGTCGTCCACTGAGAAATACAGAGATTACTTGAAAGATATTAAGCTGAAGAAGTACAAACGAGATACAGAGGATTACCTTCGGAATGAAGTTTATCCATGGGACAAGAGACCAGCTACCGTGCCTGACATGAGAGACAGCGCGACCCGAGAGGCCAACGCACCAGTCCGTGGATCATCTTTTCGCAATCGGACGAGGAGAAATGGAGCAACCTTTTTTAATGGACAGAGTGATTCTACTGAAAGTGAGTTAACCATCGACAGTGATTCAAGTGCACATGCTTCGACTTCTTCTTTTTTGGACAGGCGAGCCCCTCCACGGAGACCACAAAGAAGAAATGTCGAAGAGGTTCAAGAGCCTCAAAGAAGTTCACGACTGTGGACCCGCAGGTACTCAACTACTATCTGATGACCAAATTGGGATTTTATCGAAAGGACTATCTTTTGTGCCTACTGTTGGTGTTAATTGTTTTGGGCTAAAAGTGGATCTGTTCAAATGTTTTAGACAAATGAAACTACGGTACTTTTTCTCCAAATCAGAGTCTGGTGCATCTAGGACACCTTTTAGACCTAAAAGTAATTTCTGCCCTAATGCGTCTAATCACACCATTCATACTTTTTGTCGTTTGGTCGAACAAGATGTGATGGAAACTTGTTCTTCCAGTAATAATATCTCCCATAATCTTTCATTGAATGAGAAAAAAAAGCCTTGACCGAATTGATAAGTGACCCAAGTATCATTATAAAACCAGCTGATAAAGGAGGGGCAATATAGTCCAAGATTCGGAAAAATACCAACACGAAATTCTTGCACAATTACAGAATATTAAGTTTTATAAAAAACTCCCTGGGGATCCTACCAATACCTATCGATCAGAGATATTGTCATTATTAACAAATACTAAAACGTAGGGTTGGATATCTCAATCGGAGTTTAAATTCTTGTATCGTCAACATCCGATTAGACCAGTTTTTTACACTCTTCCTAAAATTCATAAGAGACTTATTAGCCGCGTTTCCACTGCCGGGCTAGGGCTGGGCCAGAGCTAACAGCGAGCCGGGCCGAGCTAGTGGCCTCGGGCCTCAAGCACCGGGCTTGCGTTTCCACTGCCGGGCCAGTAGCCCCACAGCGCTGCCCCAGACCCCACCCCTAACACGCCTTTCTGGATCAAACGTCATAAAACCCAACCCATTTCAGCGGGTATTATGAATTAATTTATTTTTTAAATTAGGAAGATAGCATGTATAATAACTCAATTGCCGTAGTGGCTGCAATAGTGTCCCGATACCAGTACAGGCGATTCTCCATTTCAAGCAGCGATTTTTTGCGCGATATAACAAGTAGCCTAGGGCTGCGGGCACGTTTTCAAGTTATTCATTAATCGTTAACCGAGGCCCATCGGTTAATACTCGGTGCATAGTGTGCGCGCCGCAACCTCGAGATACAGAGTAAAAAATTTTAACACCTTTAATAACTGATTGGACCCCATTTGAAACGAAATTTATTTATAGAAATAAAACGCGGCAAGTACGGAGCAGTTAAAGCCACATTTCCATCCCTTCAAACTGAAATTGCCAATTGAAAATAAGCAAATAAACGTCCATTTCACAAAAACTCCGTGTCTGCAAATAATAATAATAATAACCATCATCATCATTATTGTAACATTTTATTAGGCTGCATATGTAGAAGACGCCTTTATCCAAAAAAGGAACAGAGCACAAATAAACACAATATTTTTGACAAATATCAGCGCATATCCAGTGTGTGTGGAGCACGCACTGATGGCTGCGAGACGCCCATGTGAACAGTTTCATTGCATTTCTTTCAGTGGAAACAACTTAAAATACTCTTTAATTTCTGGTCATACAGAAAATAATAATACATTATTCGCAAATAAATTTATTTATAACAAGAAAACGTTGTGCTTTAACAATTAATCAAGGCGCGCTTCATGATCTCCGTGAACTGAAGCGCGAGACCTGAAACAGCCACCGCATTCGAATTTGTTCGTTTTATATTGGACATTTAAATGTCCAATTTAAAACGAACAAATTCGAATCGAAAGCCAATATCTTCTATGTTTATGTAGCTTAATTTCTCTCTAAATGTGCATCCGGAGATGGAGATATGTTTTTAGCCGAAAATCATTTAGAAAACAATAGTTTATTAATAAACAATTAATGCCTCGTTATTTTATATTATTTTATTATCAGACACATTTATTATAGCCTATAAATCACTGCAGGGAAAATATAATTTCCAGGTTCTAATTTGGCCTCAGAAAACCAGTAAAATATATATTTTTTTCATATTAATTTGTCAAATATTTTAAATGTTTAAGGGGCAAAAAATCAAACAAATATCTGAAAATTCGTCGATATGTAGCTATATATAGCCTATATATTGTAGGCCTACAGTTCAAATTAAAATGTTATGCAATTTTAAACGGTCAATCGGTTAAACATGGACACCCCTATGTGCATCTTGCTTCAGATCATAACGTTCCATAACACCGATAAACTCCGCCTTTTACCTTGAGCACGCCTCTAGCCCGAGCTGGCCCCCTCTGGCCCAAGGTATTCGACGGGCCAGAAATCCTGGCCGTTGGCCCTGAGGAAGCCCCGATCAAGCCCCGGAAGTGACAGTGGAAACGCGACTGGCCCTGGCACGCACTAGCACGGCCCGGCCCTGGCCCGGCAGTGGAAACGCGGCTATTGACCCTTTAGGTCGTCCGATTGTGGCACAGACTAATTCTCAAAAGTGCAAG
The DNA here is from genome assembly GCF_988280905.1 of Pimephales promelas. Lineage (NCBI taxonomy): Eukaryota > Metazoa > Chordata > Actinopteri > Cypriniformes > Leuciscidae > Pimephales > Pimephales promelas. The sequence goes on from NC_142782.1 coordinate 11,184,750, forward strand.
TAATGATGGTGTGCGGGAGTTCCTTATCTGCTTAATAGACAAACAGAAAAAGGCAAAAGTGTAACTTATCAGCTTTGACGGTCGCTAAGTTAAGAAGATGGGACGTAATGAAAAGCCTGTGGTCGTTGTGGTTTCTCCTTTGGTCGCACTGATGAAGGACCAAGTGAAAGAAGCAACACTCGTTATTTTACTTCTAAAATAATTAAGTTCTTCTGTTGTTGACAACTATGCTATGCAAAGTATTTGACTTACTGCGTTGCTCTGATTGGTTGTAGGTCTGTCCGACTATCCAATTGAGTGCAGAGTTTTTTTTTTCTTCCTCGTTCGGGTTAAGACACGCCTGATAATCAAAGCCCTATGGAATGGTCTCAGACTAATTTTCTCAATAGAAAATGAGTATGACGAAGTCAGGCTAGCGAAAATGCTACTAAAACGAACAATGTTATCAATTTAAACTAAATGTTGGACTCAATATAGTGTTCCTTACAACTTACTAAAGATCCAGTGATCCATGGATATTGACATACAGCCAGAAATCGTGTTGCCTGACATTTATGTTTATTTATGCCTGATTTCGACACCGGGGAAATAAAAACAATTTAGACCTAAACATAAAGCAATTTTGCCTGTGAACGCTTTATATAACAATATACTGTAGGTAGGTCTAAATCCGGGTGATCACTTATATCAGTGTTATATATATATATATATATAGCCTATGTCATATCGTCCAGCCCTAAAACTTTATTTTTATTTTTTGGTCAATGTTTATTAAAGAAACATCCAATAATGCAGAATATGCAATGATAAATATTTAATTGATGAGTTGTTAATGTATATAACAATACAAAATATATATGGTTTTACACCTAAATTTAGCATATTGACACAAAAACAACTGCAAATCCACCTTTCGCTGACTGGAGTCCAGTTGTTTCTGTGAATTGCAGTGATCTATTTGCTCCTCTTTTTATAGCAGTTTGTAAAAAATATACCTCCCATTTTTTTTTGTGTCAAATCTAGTTGTACAGTCAATCGCAAAGCTCTTTCCCACTTTATGTGTGTTGTGTTTGTTTTTCGCAGCATTCACGCTGAAAACAAATACAGCCGCTCAGTCATTTTGCCACTCACTGTGAGTAACTGCAGGCACTCCGGCCGACGGTGACGTCACGCGCATTCCCTCTTTTAGAGATAAGAAACTTTTTTCAGATACAGTTAATGTAAAAGAAATTTTATAAACAAATGTAATAAAACAATATTTACTTTAAGACGCTCTAATCTAATAAAGCGCCTTTTTACACCTTGTCACTTTATGCATTTTCTCTGATCGATGACTAAATTGTGAAAAGACCAGGTCTAAATATGCTCTGAAATGCTTTTGGAGGTGGTTTGAGACGCATTCCACATATGTAAATTTTAGCCTCCCAAAATGGTAAAAAAATAAAAATAAATGCGTGAGAGCGTTTTATAGGCTGTTTAACATGTTAAAATATAGGCAGATATGACAGCGCTACTGCAACACGCATTACCACAGATATGGCCTGCTGCAACTGGAAGTTATCAAAAAGAGATCCCGTAGTTGGCATAAATGGTGTCTCTTTTTGGCAGCTTTATTTTTCAGGTCAAATATTGTCTTGGCAGAGCAACAATGGCCTTGTTTCATCTACATACTGCATATATACTAACAGGAAAAAGTCTCCCATATACAGGGGTTGGACAATGAAACTGAAACACTGGCCAATGTTGGAGGTTTCACATCTATATGCCTGGCGGCCAATCTTCAGAGTGAAGCACGGGTGGGTCAGTGATGGTTTGAGCTCCAATATCATGACAATCCTGATTGTATTTGATGGACACGACACTGCCGAGGACTACCAAACCCTTCTGGAGGATCATGAGCACCTGATGCTCAAACCGTGTATAAGCATGATCATGCACCAACACACACAGCAAGACTTGTGACAGAAGGGTTTGATGAAGATGAAAGTGACGTTGAACATCTCCCATGGTCTGACAGTCACCAGATCTGAATATTATTGAGGTGTTTTGGAGGAGCGAGTCCACCAGCATCATATAGTGACCTGGACACTGTTCTGGAAGAGGAACGGCTCATAATCCCTCTGGTCACTGTAAAGGACTTCTATCTGTCAATTGGTGCTGTATTTGGATGCAAAATGAGGCCCTCACCATTCTAACAAATTATTGTGTAGTAAAACCAGGTGTTTCAGTTTTTTTGTCCAACCCCTGTACATATTTGATTGGATTGTAATATTTAAATTTTAATTTATTTTTAAGGAAAAACTTTGGTTTTCAGCATGAAAACAGCTAAAGATGCTGGCATGACATTTAAAAACAAACAAATAATCAACGTGTGAAGTTTCGTGTGAATTTTGGGATATTGAATAATGTGCATTTAAATAATTTGTTTGATTGAGTTGGATGCAGTTTTTAATAAAAAGATAATGTATTGATAGAAACATTTATAGAATAAATTTTTTGATGTACTTAAATAAATCCTAATAAGTCTAATAAATCCCCCTAAATTTCCAATGTTTAATTACAAATAATAATAAGAGTCACAGCTTTAGTAGTGGCTTAAACACGGATTGTTCAAAAAAACTGTTTGAGAGAGATTTATTTTTTCTGTAAGTGAAATTCACTGAAACAGAGTTAGTTTAAGATAGCAAGGTAGTTAAAGTTAGTGAAACTGTTGACATTTATGGCTCGTTTCCACTGAGGGTACGGTACAGTACACGGGTCGGGTCGGTACACCATTGGCGCTTTTCCACTGCATAGTACGGTACGGTTCGGCTCAGTACGCTTCGACTCGGCGCGGAACAGTTCGGATCGCTTTGCGTTTCCACCGCAGTAGTACCCCTTCAAAGTGTGTGGGACTGATCGTTATTTGCGCGCGCCTCTACTGCCATGACATCATCTTAAAAGCGCCACATTTTCAAACCCACAACACAGGAACAATGGAGACTATCGAGGGGATGGTGTTCCTGATTCTCGGTATGTGGTTGTTTTTAACTGCTAGATGGAAAAATGTGTTTAAAATGAGGCTGATGGCAGCAAAACAAAAATACTGCTAAAAAAGTGTCTCGTGTCGCAAATCCAATGACGCTAGTAGTGACGCAGGGAATGACGATTCTGTCTGACCAATCAGTGATCTGCAGTGTTTCACGTCACATTTAAGTACCGGTACGGTACGCTTGGAACCTCAACAGACCAGGTACCATTTAAAGCGACCTGAAGCGAACCGTTCTGTACCCTACCATACATTGGAAAACCACCACAAGTGAGCCGTACCGAACCGTACCGTACTATGCAGTGGAAAAGCGCCTTAAGTTAAGAATATGGGACGTAATGAAAAGCCTGTGGTCGTTGTGGTCTCTCCTTTGGTCGCACTGATGAAGGACCAAGTGAAAGAAGCAACACTCGTTATTTTACTTCTAAAATAATTAAGTTCTTCTGTTGTTGACAGCTATGCTATGCAAAGTATTTGACTTGCTGCGTTGCTCTGATTGGTTGTAGGTCTGTCCGACTATCCAATTGAGTGCAGAGGTTTTTTTTTTCCTCGTTCGGTTAAGACGCCTGATAATCAAAGCCCTATGGAATAATTTTCAATAGAAAATGAGTATGACGAAGTCAGGCTAGCGAAAATGCTACTAAAACGAACAATTTTATCAATTTAAACTAAATGTTGGACTCAATATAGTGTTCCTTACAACTTACTAAAGATCCAGTGATCCATGGATATTGACATGCAGCCAGGAATCGTGTTGCCTGACATTTATGTTTATTTATGCCTGATTTCGACACCGGGGAAATAAAAATAATATAGACCTAAACATAAAGCAATTTTGCCTGTGAACGCTTTATATAACAATATACTGTAGGTAGGTCTAAATCCGGGTGATCACTTATATCAGTGTTTTATATATATATATATATATATATATATATATATATATATATATATATAAAAATATATATATATATAGCCTATATATATATATATATATATATATATATATATATAGCCTATATATATATATATATATAGCCTATATATATATAGGCTATATATATATATATATATATATATATATAGCCTATATATATATATATATATATATATATATATATCATATCGTCCAGTCCTAAAACTTTATTTTTATTTTTTGGTCAATGTTTATTAAAAAAAACATCCAATAATTCAGAATATGCAATGATAAATATTTAATTGATGAGTTTTTAATGTATACAACAATACAAAATATATGGGTATGGTTTTACACCTAAATTCAGCATATTGACACAAAAAAAAACTGCAAATCCACCTTTCGCTGACTGGAGTCCAGTTGTTTCTGTGAATTGCAGCGATCCATTTGCTCCTCTTTCTATAGCAGTTTGTAAAAAATATACCTCCGATTTTTTTTTTTTTTTTTTTTTTTTTTGTCAAATCTAGTTTTACAGTCAATCGCAAAGCTCTTTCCCACTTTATGTGTGTTGTGTTTGTTTTTCGCAGCATTCACGCTGAAAACAAATACAGCCGCTCAGTCATTTTGCCACTCACTGTGAGTAACTGCAGGCACTCCAGCCGACGGTGACGTCACGCGCATTCCCTCTTTTAGAGATAAGAAACTTTTTTCAGATACAGTTAATGTAAAAGAAATTTTATAAACAAATGTAATAAAACAATATTTACTTTAAGACGCTCTAATCTAATAAAGCGCCTTTTTACGCCTTGTCACTTTATGCGTTTTCTCTGATCGATGACTAAATTGTGAAAAGACTAGGTCTAAATATGCTCTGAAATGCTTTTGGAGGTGGTTTGAGACGCATTCCACATATATGTAAATTTTAGCCTCCCAAAATGGTAAAAAAATAAAAATAAATGCGTGAGAGCGTTTTATAGGCTGTTTAACATGTTAAAATATAGGCAGATATGACAGCGCTACTGCAACACGCATTGCCACAGATATGGCCTGCTCCAACTGGAAGTTATCAAAAAGAGATCCCGTAGTTGGCATAAATGGTGTCTCTTTTTGGCAGCTTTATTTTTCAGGTCAAATATTGTATTGGCAGAGCAACATTGGCCTTGTTGGCTTGTTCCATCTACATACTAACAGGAAAAAGTCTCCCATATACATATTTGATTGGTTTGTAATATTTAAATTTTAATTTATTTTTAAGGAAAAACTTTGGTTTTCAGCATGAAAACTGCTAAAGATGCTGGCATGACATTTAAAAACCAACAAATAATCAACATGTGAATTTTCGTGTGAATTTTGGGATATTGAATAATGTGCATTTAAATAATTTGTTTGATTGAGGTGGATGCAGTTTTTAATAAAAAGATAATGTATTGATAGAAACATTTATAGAATACATTTTTTGATGTACTTAAATAAATCCTAATAAGTCTAATAAATCCCCCTAAATTTCAAATGTTTAATTACAAATAATACAAACCCAATTCCATAAAAGTTGGGACACTGTACAAATTGTGAATAAAAACAGAATGCAATGATGTGGAAGTTTCAAATTTCAATATTATATTTAGAATACAACATAGATGACATATCAAATGTTTAAACTGAGAAAATGCATAATTTTAAGGGAAAAATAAGTTGATTTAAATTTCATGGCATCAACACATCTCAAAAAAGTTGGGACAAGGCCATTTTTACCACTGTGTGGCATCCCCTCTTCTTTTAATAACAGTCTGCAAACGTCTGGGGACTGAGGAGACAAGTTGCTCAAGTTTAGGAATAGGAATGTTGTCCCATTCTTGTCTAATAAAGGCTTCTAGCTGCTTAACTGTCTTAGGTCTTCTTTGTTGCATCTTCCTCTTTATGATGCGCCAAATGTTTTCTATGGGTGAAAGATCTGGACTGCAGGCTGGCCATTTCAGTACCCGGATCCTTCTTCTACGCAGCCATGATGTTGTAATTGATGCAGTATGTGGTTTGGCATTGTCTTGTTGGAGAATACAAGGTCTTCCCTGAAAGAGACGATGTCTGGATGGGAGCATATGTTGTTCTAGAACTTGGATATACCTTTCAGCATTGATGGTGCCTTTCCAGATGTGTAAGCTGCCCATGCCACACGCACTCATGCAACCCCATACCATCAGAGATGCAGGCTTCTGAACTGAGCGCTGATAACAACTTGGGTTGTCCTTGTCCTCTTTAGTCCGGATGACATGGCGTCCCAGTTTTCCAAAAAGAACTTCAAATTTTGATTCGTCTGACCACAGAACAGTTTTCCACTTTGCTAGAGTCCACTTTAAATGAGCCTTGGCCCAGAGAACACGTCTGCGCTTCTGGTTCCCGTTTAGATATGGCTTCTTTTTTGACCTATAGAGTTTTAGCCGGCAACGGTGAATGGCACGGTGGATTGTGTCCACTGACAATGTTTTCTGGAAGTATTCTTGAGCCCATGTTGTGATTTCCATTACAGTAGCATTCCTGTGTGTGATGCAGTGCCGTCTAAGGGCCCGAAGATCACGGGCATTCAGTATGGTTTTCCGGCCTTGACCCTTATGCACAGAGATTGTTCCAGATTCTCTGAATCTTTGGATGATATTATGCACTGTTGATGATGATAACTTCAAACTCTTTGCAATTTTTCTCTGAGAAACTCCTTTCTGATATTGCTCCACTATTTTTTGCCTCAGCATTGGGGGAATTGGTGATCCTCTGCTCATCTTGACTTCTGAGAGACACTGCCACTCTGAGAGGCTCTTTTTATACCCAATCATGTTGCCAATTGACCTAATAAGTTGCAAATTGGTCCTCCAGCAGTTCCTTATATGTACATTTAATTTTTCTTATTGCTACCTGTCCCAACTTTTTTGGAATTTGTAGCTCTCATGAAATCCAAAAGGAGCCAATATTTGGCATGGCAATTCAAAACTTCCACATCATTGCATTCTGTTTTTATTCACAATTTGTACAGTGTCCCAACTTTTATGGAATTGGGTTTGTAATAATAATAATAGTCACAGCTTGTTCAAAAAACTGTTTGAGAGAGATTTATTTTTTCTGTAAGTGAAATTTACTGAAACAGAGTTAGTTTAAGATAGCAAGGTAGTTAAAGTTAGTGAAACTGTTGACATTTATGGCTCGTTTCCACTGAGGGTACGGTACGGTACAGTACACGGGTCGGGTCGGTACACCATGATCCGGCTTGCGTTTCCACCGCCAACAACAGTAGGCGTGGTGTTTGCTGGAAAGAAGCGATCGACGTCATTTTCGCGTGAAGAAAGCGACATAGTAAACTGCAATGGATGACAGACTGCAGATCTTGTTCTTGCTTCTCGTCATGTTTGTCACAAGAAACAAGCGCTGACATTAGGCGTTTCTCAATACCAAGTAGCGATCGCAAAGTCCGACTCAGGTGAATGATTCCGAGGTACCTTTTTAGTACCCTTTCACTGTGCTAGGTACCCCAACGGAAGGGTACCCAAAAAGTGTTACGGTACGGCTTTTTGGTACCATTCACAACTTTTGACAGTGGAAACGCAAATAATTGCGTACCGAACTGTACCGTACCGTACCACTCAGTGGAAACGAGCCATTACAGCTGGATACCTGGCTCCCCTGAGTACTGAGGCTTTTAAAGTAATGCAAGGATACACATTATGTATAGCTGACACGATGGAAACATACATTTGGGCCGAAATGTATTGAAGTTTTTTTTTTTTGTTTTTTTTGCCAATAGCCTTTAGTTTACATTACAGGCATAAACCATGATTTGCTATTTCCTATTGCAATTTTGCAGGCAGTTGGTATTTATAATACAGGGGGAGAGGAGGAAGTTTAATTCTAGAGAACATTTTATTCAACGATCAACATACATGGCTCATCCCTGTGAATTATATTTGTTTTCTATATGTTATACTTAATTTTGTAAGTGTCCTGTAGTTAGTGTATAGAGGATCTAAAATCCATCATTGTGTTTTTTGATGTCTTTATACACTACCATTCAAAAGTTTTTTTTCTTTTTTATAAATATAGAAATTATTTATTTTATTCAGCAAGGAAGCCCTAAATTGATCAAATGCAACAGATACATTTATACTGTTACAAAAGATTTTTGATTTAAATAAATGCTGTTCTTTTTTTGATCTTTTTAATTGTAAAATAATCCCGAAAAAGAAATGTATCATGGTTGCCACAAAAAAAATGTTTACTGTTTTTTGATATTGATTATCAGAATGATTTCTGAAGATTCATGTGACAGAAGACTGGAGTAATGCTGGAAAATTCAGCTTTAACATCACACGAGTAAATTACATTTTAACATTGAAAACAGTTACTTTAGTTTAAGTTGTAAAAATATTTCACAATATTACTGTTGTTTTGTATTTTTGATAAAATTTTTGCAGCCTTAATGAGCACAAGAGACGACTTTTCAAAAACATTCGACATCTTACCGACCCCCAAACTTTGAAAAATAGTGTAAAATGAAGAGAAGTGGTCATTCTTTGGGGATTTTCTTACAGATTATTTTCCTATTAAATGTCAGATATGATCTACATCAGAATTAGATAATCATTGAAATAGATTTAGTCGGGAGTCATTGGATTGGCATTGGGATCAAGCACACAGACCACCTGGGAGTTCCTCTGGCCTTTTGACCTTTTGACCTTGTAAATGTTTATGGTTGCGATGGAGACCGAACCCTGGTATCATCCCAGAATCTGGTGCTGCTGTGGATCTTTACAATCTTTGTTTCTTTTTCTTTTTGTTTTCTTTTTTTTTTTTAAATTGCTTAGATTGGAGAGTGTGGTTACCATGGTAGCGTGAGTTTTTCTATGCAGCTGTTCACTGCTGGAGGTTCCATAGCCGAATCTCTCTCTCGCTCTGTCTGTCTTTGTCTTTAGTGGAGGTTTTAGTGCATTTTTTTGCTGATGATTTGTGTTAGATTTATGTGGGTTTAGTTTGGGTCAGGAATGTATCCACGTTGCGTCTGAAGCAGAGGAACCGCTCAAATGTTTTCCTTCAATATCTCAAATATTTAGCCACTGTGTTTTAGCTTTGCTGGCTGTGGAAACACATGTTTAGTTTCAGCCCAGCTGTTTCAGTCTCTCTCTTCGGTTTCCTGTCCACTTTTGCGTTCCTTCTGTAGCGAGTGTGTGTAATAGGTCAGCAACAGTGCCTGTGCTTGCGTAAGGGTCTCCAGTTTTAGTTTTTTGCAGTTAGTGAATGTGTGTGCGAGTGTGATACTAACACTAATATCTTATATGTTCTTTTCAGGCATGGCACGAGGTGCGCTGGTGAAGTAGCAGCGTCCGCCAACAACTCCCACTGCACGGTGGGCATTGCTTACAATGCCAAGATTGGGGGTGAGTGTAGCTGATGTCTGATTTAGACCCACTACTGTACCTGGGAATTCTGCCTTTTTTCGTTCTCGCACAAAAACGTCACCAAATCTATGAAATAACACAAAATCAATATGTGAATAGTTTAGGGTTAAATGAATCATAGTTGATATGTCATCCGTACGGACCAGGTCCCATGTGATTCGTGGATTAATTGCAAAGTTGAACTATTATAGAGTGATTTTTATCATTCTAGCGCAAGAAGAGGTCAACTGAACTCGATTCGGTACTCAAAGCCACACACACAGAGAGGCATGTTTCAGATAGCTCGCGAACACAGAATTGATTCCTCTTTCTCATCTCCTTGCGCTTGAATGGACACGTACAGAAAAAATGGTCAAAATGCCCAAGTATGCTCATAAATGCAGTGTTTTATGCGTTTGTCATTAATAATGCGATTTAAAGGGTTAGTTCACGCAAAAATGAAAATGATTTCATTAATGACTCGCCCTCATGTCGTTCCAAGCCCGTAAGACACAGTTTAAGATATTTTAGATTTAGTTTCGAGAGTTTCTAACTAACCCACTGATGTCACATGGACTACTTTGATGTCTTTATTTCCTTTTGGGACAAGGACAGTATATCGTACATACATTTTCAAAGGAGGGACAGAAAAATCTCGGATTAAATGTAAAATATCTTAAACTGTGTTCCGAAGATGAATGGAGGTCTTACGGGCTTGGAACGACATGAGGGCGAGACATTAATGACATAATTTTCATTTTTGGGTGAACTAACCCTTTAAGGTTTAAACATGTTTAATGTGAATATGGTTCTATAATTAGGAGCTTAATCACATTAGTTTGATAGAGGTAACGTTTAATTGCAATATTGCCAAAATCCCATTATGTAAACGCACTAATTGAGTTAGAAATCACATCATTATATTGGATCTTGCATTAGGTCTTAAAATGACAGAAGCCTATAAATACCTGCTGCTGTCTGTAATTAATAATAACTTTATTTTCTATAGAAGGAAGCTTCTCAAAGTGCGTTATAAGGTAAATATACAAGGAAAATCAACAGTAGTATATTGGTGTAAAGGCATTTTATGCATTTTTTTAAGCTTAACTGAAAAGCATTATTGAAATGTTTATATGACTTCTTTCGGGGTGAATGGTGGCCGTCTCCTGCGTCATCATCACACGCGCAAGATGGAGTATCCAGAATGACCCCGCTATTTTTAAATAGTTTTGCCAGAGATAGTTACTAAACAAACTACTATTGGTAACGCTTCCTTTTACAGTCCAGTTACCAATGTAAATACTATGTGCTTATTTTAGTAACTACAATTACTGGGTAATAACTAGTACTAACCCTGAACCTACCCCTAAACCTACCCCTGTTCCATGTACTTACCTTATATTAGCCAGTACTTTCTAGGTAAGTACACTGTAAGTATACTGTAAGTACTGTACTGTAAAAGGAAGCGTTACCCTACTATTATTATGGCAACTCGGAAGAATATGCTGTGGTCAAACGAGGAGGTGCAGACTTTCCTTTGTTTGGTGGCCGAAGAGAGGATCCTGCGAGAGATTGATAGGGCAACGAGGAACGAAAGGCGTCGCTATGATGACCGGGTACTATTTGTGCCGGGACTGTCTGCAATGGAAAATGGAACAAAAAGCGAGCCGTGTCGAGTCGAGCTGGTACTGGGAATGGAAACGTGCCATAAGATGCAGAATCCTAGGAAAGCATTGTCAGAGGAACAGAGAAAGAGGAAACGGCAGACTGACCGAGTATGAAGTCAGACACGAGCATTTGTTTACTTGCTGATCCGACCCTGAGTTTTGTGGTTTGTTGACACAATGACCTATTTAGCATACATGTATGTTAAATTATGTTTATATATCAATACATTTTGATGTATTCAATGATAATGGAGTATCAATATAGAATATTAATAATATTTGGTTTGTTGAAGTCAACAAAATTAATTTAGGCTCTTTTTAATTTTTTCAAAGTTGGAACTTTAAATCAATTTTACAGCTCCGCCAATGAGGTTATGCACATATAATCTGACAACTTTTAACATTAAGACCATTTAAAACCATTCTGACAACTTTTAACATTAAGTCCATTTAAAAATATTACAGCTTTTATAAACTTATTACTGTTAAAAAGTTTGGGGTTTTTAAGATTTTTTTCAATTTAATTTTATACACAATGTGCTCACTATTTGATCAGATCTACAGGAAAAACAATTATCTTCTTTTTTATCAGTGCTAATTCATATTTTATGATCTGTTTTTTCATGCTTCTTTAATAAATAGAAAGTTCACAATAACTGTAACTTCTGAGCAATTTAATGCATCATTGCTGAGAAAAAGTGTCAATGATCTTCAGTGTTTTGTATAAGGTTAACTTTTGGCTTGTCCTGCAGGTGTCCGCATGTTGGACGGAGATGTGACAGACATGGTAGAGGCCAAATCACTGAGTCTACACCCTCAACACATAGATATTTACAGTGCCAGCTGGGGTCCAGATGATGATGGCAAAACCGTGGACGGGCCCGCTGCCCTCGCCAGACAGGCCTTTGAAAACGGCATCAGACTGGTAAAAACAATCACGGCATATACATAAAGTTCGCTTAAAGTTCATATGAAAAGTGTCTTTTTCCATATGGTGTGGAGTTCATAAATCAGGTAGTGTAATTTTCAGGTCATCAGTCACGTCTCTTCAGCAGTCTGGCCCACCTAGGGTGTTTTTCTTTCCTTGTCACACCCTACCACCTGCTACGGCAGTGAACTTTAGGATGTGATCTTCCCCGAGTCATGAGTCATAGTCAGTAATTGGCATGTATCCTGTGCCAAAGGTGTGTTTAAAATGGTTTAGGCATGTTTCAGGTGTGCGAGACTCATAAACAATACTGGTGTCAATAATACAGGTCTCAGACTGGGCTGGGGGTTATTAATGCCTGAAGATTATATCTTCCTGATCCCATTATTTGAATTCAATGGACATTTCAAATACATTTTTTGGTAGTATAACCAATATTGTTGTTGTTTACTAAAATTAAAAGTTTTGAATATAGTTAAAAAAAAAAACTTGATTGAACCATTGTTCTCTTAAGCATAAAGTCCAGATTGTTCCTGATGCATTTTGCTGTAATAGGTGTACTGTACTGTAAATAATCCTTTTTTTTTTTTAAATGGCGGCATTTTCACATTTAACGCAATACGTTCACTTATGGTTTTTGCTCACAGGGCAGGAAGGGACGGGGCTCGATCTTTGTTTGGGCATCAGGAAATGGTGGTCGGAGTCGAGATCACTGCTCATGTGACGGCTACACCAACAGCATCTACACGATATCCATCAGCAGCACGGCTGAGAGCGGCCGCAAGCCCTGGTATCTGGAAGAGTGTTCCTCAACCCTCACCACCACCTACAGTAGTGGAGAGAATTACGACCGTAAAATCGTAAGTTACCTAAATAATGCATAAACTGTAACTAGATCTTATGCACGGAGTAGACCTGCTTTTTTAGAAAACATGCATGCTGCTGGATTAGCTTTAACCCTTATGCTGCATTAGGGACATTTTTGGTCTTTTGCAGTTTAATTTCTTTGACCATTTTGGCTGTTTTAATGCAAATGGTATGAAATTTGGCAAAATTGTGACTTTTTGGATACATGTAAAAAATGTGATCCCATTTTGCAAAATATGTATAACACACACTGTGTAGATCAAATAGTAACACTCAGCACCATAAAGACCAAAAATGGCCCATTGAAACCCATTAAAACGTTGTTTAAATCTGAGGCTGTCAGTAATACATGAAACATGATTTTTGCACAAACATCCATTCATTTTGAAGCAAAAGCATTATATTTGCATTATATAGTGTATTCCACCAGATGACGTCACTACATATTTATTCCCTATGGGTGGAAATGCACCTTATTTTAGGCAAATAGGAAATGTTTAATAGGTGGCCATTTTTGGTCTCTAACGCGCTAAGTGGGATTTTTTGCAAAGTGGGACTGTGATAATCCAAATCTAAAGTTTTCTCTTTGCATTTAGTTTATTGAAAATAATTGAACTTTTGTGTTTTTTCCTCTTATACAAATCGATGGTTTCGCAAACAAAACTGGTAATTAAAGGGTTAAAATCCTGAAATTGAATACATTTTTGGTAGTTATGATGAGGACTGATGCTGATTAAAAGATTTAACTTGGTAAAAGTGGAAAATAATAATAATATATAATATTTTAGGCAATGTTTAATATGTGGCCATTTTTGGTCCTTAATGCACTCAACGGTGTTAAAAATCTAATGCAGCACAAGGGTCAAAGTCACCATGTTTCTAGAACTGAACCGCATTCTAATAGGGGGGAATTATGTTGTGAAGACAAAATGATGACAGAATTAACAATGCATATTTATTTTCACAGGCTTCTTTTTTCTTATTTGCTAATAAGAACACGCCTAATGCATTTTCATGTATTTCTTTGGGCATGTGTTTGATCTGCTTTGTTGGTCACTGTGTCATCGGACTGTCCTGTTGTTAACTGCTGTGGTTTACACAGCCCACACACACTTTTACGCACTCCTCTGAGAGTTACAGACCGACAGTTCTTCCTTGTCTCTCAGCTTGTCTCAGAGTTACGTGTGAAATTCCACATTGACTTTCAAACTCCTTTCCCGATACGCGTTTACTTTCTGAGGCCCAGTGTTACAGACATTAGCACTTCTCTTTGTTGTCTTCTACAGATTTCAGGTCATTTTAATTCACAGAATCTCAGTTTTCTCAACTCCGTCCATTTACTGCTTGTCTGTAATCAGTCACTTTTCACATTTTCACAGAGGGCCCTTTAAACCCACCCTAGTCTGATTCATATCGTAAATCTTCTTAAGTCTTCTGATTTGATCTAGCTTAAATAGATAAAAACTCTCCAGTTACTGCCCAATTACACAGGAAGGCACGTCTCAAAGTAATGGTAATTTACTGCTAAGTGTAGCACAATGGCACATTTATAGCAAATTTCATTGTCAGTAAGTGCTGCAATATGTTGAAGTGCAGTTAACTAATAAAAATTAAACTTTGGCAGGATTTCTTTTTTGAGGTTTAGTGCATTATGTGTCTTTGAAGTAGCGGATTTGTTGGAAATGCAAGTGATAAAAAAATGTACTGGCTCATTAAAGGTAACTAAAACTAAACCCAAATAACAATGCAACAGCTAGGACACACTTGTAATCAGAAAAGCTGTCTATTGCATATTTGAAGTGTTTACCGTGAAGCTTATTGTAACAGGAGCAGTCAAGTATTGTTACTTTTACGTCATACAGTGTACATGTTAAAGGTATAGCGGAGGATCTTTCCGAATTTTAGAGAAGACCCGCCCTCTCCATTTTAAAAAAAAAATGCACATGCACAAACACAACACTCTTGCTCCCGAGAGGGAACGCCTATTACGCCTTACACAATTATTATGTTGCAAATTATAAACTAACTCAAAAACATTCATAAAAAAGACAAAAGTAAAATGCCCTTCCGTGTTTTATTTACTTATTATACTGATCGATTGAGTGACCGAGGACTCAAGACATGATATGTACAACCCTTTATCACACGAAATACGTTCTGAGGAAACTATTTTGCAAATCGCAATTACGTTACATGGCAACATATAAGCAGTGCTATTACGTTGGTCCTTAACCTAATATGTCTCATTGTTAATACGTAATTTTTATACATAGTTGCATATGTAATGGAGAAGTAGCTTGTTGCATTTGTGTAATAATAAACACACAAGGTTTTAGAATATTTCAGCATGATACCATTTGGTCAAAAGGCTACTTTAGACAAATTGAGATGTTTACCGTGTCTATGCGGTGCATGACTTGTGCCAGGGCTAGCATTGCTAAGTAGCTTGCATTTAACTTTTACTAGTGATTTTAAATGGATTTCTCCAAATAGCATGACAAACTTTACCTGTCTAGTAGAATCTTCACGACTGCGGCATCAGTGAGAAGCCCAACCTGTGCTTTTAGCGCACGCCAGCGTGTGATATTCACCCAAAATCACTCTGGTCTTGTTTCTATATTCTGCGGCCTTTCTCTTCTTATCATACACTTCGTATACATTTTTTCTCTTTCGACCCTCAGCCATTTTCAAAGGAATGGCTGAAACCGTAACTCCGACAAAATGCACCTGAAAGTGAAAACTACATAGGGATGAGCACGTACGACGGCCTTACGTAAACATATCACCAGAATGATTGACACTTAGGTGGACCAATAGACTACCCACCCGGAAAAAGAAAATCCTCCGCTATAGACGCTTTCATCAGACGCGTTGCCATGGTGATGAGCTGGCCCAAAGTTAACTTCCGTTCTGTTCGTTTATTAGTGTTTACTGGATAATATGGCATTGACTACAAATGCAGTGAAAGTTAAGTTGATGATCAGGTTGTAGCTGTGGGGTGCAACCTGACCTAGGAAGCAAAATAGCCTAGGTATTTTTATCTGACTGATAGCCGGTACAGTGTTTCCCATACATTTATTAGTGGCAGCCCACCACATTATCAGCGCTGACCGCCACATATTGATTTCCGTGTTTTTACCAATTTAAGATGGGAAAAGTTGTAATTGACTGCAGAGTTGCGTGCAGCACATATTCGCATGCTCTCTCTCTCTCTCTCTCTCTCTCTCTCTCTCTCTCTCTTTCTCTCTCTCTCTCGCAAACACATTGACAGCGGACCAGTCTGTGTATTGAATGGTTAGTATCATAAACAGCGCTGCACGGATCCATCCAATGCTGTCAATGTGGAGACCCACCTTAAAAAAGGTTAGCAATCATGTAAGAAGCCTAGCTAATAAGGAGAGCTATGTTAACCTTATCAAACCCCGCCGTCGCGCTCGCCACAGTTTTTTTTAACACTGCGGTAAATCAGACACGTCGGTGGAAAAGCATCTTGTCTCCAATTTTTGTTCAACGGATCTGGTAGTGTCACATTTCAGTTTGGCCAGGTAACATTTATTTTCTTTGACTGGCAAGAAATACCAGCTACTAGGTTATTTACTTGTTATGGATTGTCTCCGCAGTCTGCCGGAAGTTAAGTTTGGGCCAGATTAATGCACATGCGCTGTACCGTTTGTTTATGTTGTCACTGCTGAAAGCAACTATACCTTTAGGTTTTATTTACAACTTAAAAACATGCTAACTCAATACACAAGAATAATTATGATGTTGTTTGTCTCTCTTGTTAGATCACGACAGATCTGAGGCACCGCTGCACAGACAGTCACACTGGAACATCAGCATCAGCTCCGATGGCAGCAGGGATCATTGCTCTTGCTTTGGAAGCAAAGTAAGCCATTAACTCCTCACCAAAACCTGTTATATGCTCTCATTTCTCTAACAGCTGTTTAGTGTGAAAGGGTCTGATATTCTCTCCAGGCCACATCAGTAGAATTAGCATCTTAAAGGTCCCTTATTATGCCCCTTTTCACAAGATGTAAAATACGTCTCTGATGTCCCCAGAATGTGTATGTGAAGTTTCAGCTCAAAATACCAAACAGATAATTTTTTACAGCATGTTTAAATTGTCATTTTTGAGCCTCAGAAAAACGCACTGTTTTTAGTGTGTGCCCTTTAAATGCAAATAAGCTGCTACTGCCGGCACAGGGGGTGGAGCTTCATGAGCTCGCGCTCAGTCTGTCTGGACAATTTCACCTCACGGAATGATGATAATATCAGAAACTCTCAGTAACGGTGTTCATTTCGAGTCGGACAATAATGCCTACAGAGTCAGAGTGCTGTATAGAGATGGAACAGGTATAGTTTAGTAGTTTAATTACGGTTATTATAACGTATTTGTCATCTGCTTGTATGCATCCAGTGGTTAAAGTGGGATTTGGTAGATGGGGGAACCCTCAAATTTTGTGTAGGTGCAACTGGGGAAAAATTAATCACCTCGGGACAACATTTTGAGTATCGTGGTATAGGAATACTTTTAGGGTATTTCCACGACATGTGCATTAAAATAAGAAATATTTAGGGCGGTTCGGGGGCATGCTCCCAGCTCCCCCAAGAAAATTTTGATTTCTCTGACCTACATATGTGCAATTTAAGACTTTTGAAGGCCAAAAAAAGGATAATAAATAGCTTTAAAACCATACCAGCGGGCATTAGATTATTTTGTCAAATATCTGTTATATTTAATATATCAAATATATATTATTTGTTTCAATATCTGCTCCTCATCTACATATTTCTTTTTCTCTCAGTCTCCTTAACCTGCCCTATTTCTTCCCCTCCTAAAGCTGAACTTTGACTGATAGTCTTTTAATTTAAGTAAACTTTAGTGCAATTTATGGTAATCTTAAATGATAATTATATTTTTTATGAATTATTATCTTAAACAAGGTAATTTAATTAAGGCTACCAGGTCAGTGTTGCCAATAGGAACCTTCTACAAGCTTTGGAATTTGACAAGTAATTTTAAATAATACAAATTATAGCTTCGTTTAACGCAGTTGGTGGAATTGGCAGACGTTCCCTCATCATGCGCTGTGCAAACGCGTCAAAGCATTCTCAGGTATAAATATGCAGCATTAATGCACTAGCTGATTTTGAACGAATATTTAATGTCGATATACAATGGTGACATAATGTAAAAACTAATCATGCTATTGATCTCTTTGTGAGACCCTATAGAACAGTGGCTAGGGAAAACAAATGTCAGGCGAAATGTATCGAACCTAAAACTTTTCCGTGCTCAACCACCGTGAGTGCGTTTCACGCATTTGCAATCGTTCACGTTTAGCGGGCAGGAAAGAGGTTGTTTGGTCGATTCGGCCCATATCGAGAGCAGCGAGATTCGTTGAGATTAATTAATCTATTTATTCATTAATTTATCTGAGGTGCCGGAACGCAGTTCCGGACCGTTCTGGCCCACTTTAACCCCTGTGTGTATCCATTATTTATTAATAGCCTACAAGTCTGCTGTTTCAGACCAGGTCCGAATGATGAATCAACATATACTTATGAGTTTAATAATGTTTATTGTACATCACACAAAAGATGAAGCGTCAGTTTTACTTCAGAAAATCACCGTAAGAGCTAAACACAGTAAGAGTAAACACAATAAGTTATAAGAAGTGCAAAAGTCGAGGGAGTTGAAGCTGTTAAATAGCTTCTATATCAACATGGGTGGTCGTGTGAATATGAGCTCAATAAGTGATGAATAGAAATTTAGGCAACCTATAAGGTTAATGCCAAGAAAGTTTGCCTGAAAAGCATACATTAATTTTTGGTTTGGGGTGAAAGGGTTTGGATGGCCGATATCATTGCCATTGCTTCTAACATGTTTTGAATATGTTAGTTGGTGCATTTAAGTCGTCCTGAGAAGTTAATATTTATGAGTTGTAAATATTAAATTGTAGTTATGATGACAATTTAAAAACAAACAAAAACAACAACAAAAATTCAATGAAGTCCAATGTAATTCAATGAAAAATTCAATGAAGTCTTGTTACATTGGTGCCGAAACCCGGGAAGAGGGAGGAACTCGCTGTCCGAGGGTCCTCGCCGCTGTGGGGGATCCGCGGTGCCATCGAGCATGGTGCGCGAGTCGCCGCCACTCGCCGTGGGCCAGAGCCTGCTGCTGTCCGCCACAGATGAGCAGGATAGACGGCCGAGGGACGTGACCGAAAGTCGCAAGGCCGATGTTGCGATTGCTAATGAGCACCACCTTCGAAGCACACCGATCTCGTATCTCTCACGAAGGAGCGGAGGCATAAAGTGGGAGCGATGGAGTGGATGATCGAGAGAGGAACAGGCCTGCTTTTGTTTGTGTTTTATACTTTATTTTGGTAAGCCAGCAGTCGTCCGCGAGGAACTGCTGGCAGGTATTTTGTTTGTTTATTTCATTCAAATAAAGTTTTATTTTTTGATATCCGGTTCCTGTCTCCTTCTTCCCTGAACCTTGTTACAATTATCCTTTAATTTTGTATCCATTGTCAACGCAGTTCATCTGCAGCAGACCATGAGCGGGCTAGCTAGCAGCTCATTGGTTCGCTCGGGGAAAACTGCTACAGCCTATGAGGGAACTCGGTTGAACTCGCGGCCAATGAGAAGCTGACACGCTCTCATTGCGTCAAGCCCTTCAAAACGGCGTGGCCCGAGTCTATAAATAGGCGAGTTTCCTGCTGTTTTCCGGTTTTCATTGAATGAAATGAGAACACTAGTAACACAAGCACGGCCGGGAACGCAATACTCGTTCCCTCATCTAGAGAGAACCGAGGTTACGTTAGGTAACCGATTCATTCTCTTACGAGAGGTTCTCTCGTATTGCGTAAGCTAGCTTACACTACGGGAACAAATGGTCAACGCCATGCGCATTAAACATCCACAATGAGTCCCGGGGGACCCTTATAAGTGGGAATTAATAATGTACGTGAACATGAAAGGGCCAGCAAGCGGGCCGGGATTGTGTAGTACATAAGCACAAGGGAAGAACAAGCGGCGTGCCGGTTGTGTGAGTGTGACTCCCAATAGTGCAGCTCAAAACAGAAGAGCTGAAGCATACTAGACTGCTAGTAGTTTAGCCTGCAGGGCGGGTACTTCCAGATTGTAAAATCTGACAAAGGGGGAAGGGGAAGCCCATTCCGCTGCCACGCATATGTCTTGAATGGAAATGCCGCTGGACCATGCCCACGATGAGGCCATGCCTCTAGTGGAATGAGCCCTGATGCCCAGAGGGCATGGCAGGTTTTTAGACGCATAAACAGAAGCAATAGCGTCCACTATTCATCTGGATAGTGTCTGTTTTGAGGCGGCCAGACCTTTAGTGCGCCCACCGAACGAAATGAAAAGCTGCTCAGAGCGTCTGAACGTGGCAGCGCGTGTAGTGTACAATCTCAGAGCCTGAACCGGACAAAGGAGATTGGCCTCACATTCACTATCAGATGCGGGCAGAACCGATGGGGAAATAACCTGAGCCCTGAACGGGGTACCAATCGCTTTGGGGACATAGCCATGTCTAGGTTTGAGGATGACTATAGAGTCATTGGGTCCAAACTCGAGACACGCTGCGCTAGAAGAGAGCCCGTGAAGGTCTCCCATGCTTTTAACTGATGACAGGACAATCAGAAAAATGTTTTTTAGCGAGAGGTATTTTAGGTCCACAAACTCTAATGGTTCGAACGGGAGGGCTTTCCGAGCTTCAAGAACTATAGAAAGATCCCAAATGGGAACCGAAGGGGGGCACGGGTGGTTCATCCTTCTAGCTCCCCTGAGGAAGTGGATGACTAGCTCGTCTTTTCCTAGAGACTGCGTGCGTCGGGGTTCAGCGAACGCCTTTTCCCAGAACACAAACCAGCTGCAACGTATAAATATGCAGCCTTGAGAGTGGATAGCGATCTGCCCTTGTCCAGCATCTCCTGAAGAAAGACCAACAAAGACGACACCTCGCACCGCAGTGGGTCTAGGTTTTTGTCGGTGCACCATTTTGAGAACACAGACCATTTTGACGCATAATGCTTCCAGTAGAAGTCGCTCTAGCGTTCATGATCGTGTTTTAACACTCCCTCTGGCAAAGCAACGGACAGTTGTGGGTCACCCAAGCATGAAGCGCCCAGCGCTGAGGATGAGGATGCCAGATCCCGCCGCAAGCTTGAGAGAGGAGATCTGCTCTGACTGGAATGGGCCACGGGGCTGTCTGCGACAGCTGAGCTCCGGGAACCAAGTTTGACTCTCCCAACGCGGGGCTATGAGGAGCACCGAGTCGCGTGTTTCCCTGATCCTCTCTAAGACCTGTGGCAACAGGGAGACCGGAGGGAATGCATGAAGCAGGCGGCTGGGCCACTCCTGGGCTAGCGCGTCCTCGCTCTTTGAGAAAAATAATGGGAAGTGAGTGTTCTCCTCTGACGTGAAGAGATCCACCTCTGCCCTGCCGAATATTCACCACAGTTTCTGGACTGTTTGAACGTGCAGGGACCATTCTCCCGGAAGGATGGGGTTCCTGGACAGTCTGTCTGGGCCGTCGTTCAGATGGCCCGGCACATGCGTCGTTCTTAGCGAGAGCAGGTGGCTCTGGGACCAAAGTAAAATGCGTTTCGTCAGCAGGAAGAGGTTCCTGGATCTGACACCCCCCTGACGGTTGAAATAGGAGACTACAGCTGTATTGTCCGAGCGGATCAATATCTTTTGACCCCGAATGCGCAGGAGGAAAAATGTGACCGCGTTCTCGACCGCAATCCTCTCCAGACAGCTTATGTGTAGGGAGCTCTCTTGAACTGACCACTGGCCAGAGGCCGGTGAGCCCTCGCAGACCGCGCCCCAACCTGAGTTGGATGCGTCTGGCGAGAGATGGTCCCCATGGTAACGCCACGTTGAAACCATTCTGCCACTGTCCATGGCTGCAGAGCCGAGATACAGGTCTGCGTAACTTTGATCAGCTGGCGGCCCGTGGACCACGTACGGTGAGACACACGGCTCTTCAACCAAAGCTGAAGGGGGCGCATGCGCAGTAGACCTAGCTGAAGCACTGCGGAGGCTGAGGCCATGTAACCCAGCGCCTTCTGAAAAGTTTTCAGAGGCGTGAGGGTGTCCATCTGAAAGGATGCAGCGAGACGCTGAACACGGCGTGCGCGTTGTGTAGATAAGCGAGCCGTCATAGCCACTGAGTCTAGATATATTCCCAGGAAGGAAATCGTCTGACTGGACTGAAGTGAGCTCTTTGTCCAGTTGACAGAGAGGCCCAATGTGTTCAGATGGTCGAGGAGAACTGTACGATGAGACAGTAACTCCGTCTGTGATTGTGCCAAAATCAGCCAGTCGTCCAAATAGTTCAAAATTCGTAGCCCCTGACTCTGCAGGGGCTTTTTTTCATGAACGTACGGGGTGCTAAGGATAGGTCGAACGGTAGGACGGTGTATTGATAAACCTGGCCGTCAAAGGCGAAACGTAGAAAAGGCCTGTGACAGGGATTTATGTGGATCT
Organism: Pimephales promelas; assembly: GCF_988280905.1. Lineage (NCBI taxonomy): Eukaryota > Metazoa > Chordata > Actinopteri > Cypriniformes > Leuciscidae > Pimephales > Pimephales promelas. The sequence continues at coordinate 11,207,092 of NC_142782.1, forward strand.
GAAAATAGGCATCTTTCAGATCTAGAGAGATGAACCAGTCCCCCTGGCGTACATGCGTGAGGAGTTTCTTGACTGTAAGCATTTTGAACGGTCTCCTCATGAGCGCTTTGTTCAAAAATCTGAGTTCAAAAATCTGAGATCAAAGATCGGTCTGAGGTTGCAGTCTTTCTTGGGGACAAGAAAATAACGTCCATAAAACCCCGACTCGCTCATAGAAGGTGGAACTCTATAGCCCTTTTGCACAAAAGCTTTGCTATCTCTGAGCGAAGCGTGTTTGCTGCTTCTGAACTCACTGTATTTTCGAGCCACACTCGGAAGCGTGGACGGCGGCGACGGAACTGTAACAGATAGCCGTATTTTATTGTGCTTAGCACCCATGGGGGGATTACCGTAATAGCTTCCCATGCTTAGAAGCGCAACGCTAGTGGGTGAATGGCTATATCGCCCTGATTGTTGCACATAGCGGGCTGGACAAAGTGTGTGGGCACGCTAGAATGTTTAAGGCAACGGGACTTACACTTAGAGAGGAGTTTATGGGCTGTGTAACAGAGCGGGCAGAGGGGGCTTATGTACTCTGACACTCGAGCGGGCTGGGTCCGCCCTATGGGAGTGGGCACTGAGAGAGACACGGGACATCTGGTGCGTTTGTGTATGGGTGAACACAGGATTGTGGGCACATTTTTCTACACAAGAGGCTTTTATGCAGAGGAGGGACGCGTGCACGGCTCGTGGGCGCGCTTATGAACTCTGACACTAGAGCGGGCAGTGTCCGCTTTATGTGAGCGGGCTCTGATAGAGACACGGGAGTGTGGTACTTTTGTGTATGGGCGAACACAGGATCGTGGGCACATATTCTACACAAAAGGCGTGTGTATACAATACATACACATGTATTTGTATACACGTAGGGGGCTGAACAAGTGTGTGGCCGTGCTTACAGTGCTTGTGCGTGACTGCTCGCGAACAGCCAATAGTGAGTGACTTCCCGATAAACATGAATGGGGAGCGAGTCACGGTGTGAGCGAGTGTGGTCGCGGGCACGGGTGTGGTGTTTGTGTGTAGGAGTGAACACTGAGCTGTGGGCACATATACTACACTTATAGCATGTTTGGCGTAAGCCAGACATTATGCACTTATGCCTGATTGCATTTTAGCCTGTTACAGGCGGCACAAGTGACGCGCGCGCAAGTGCGTGTGAGAAACGTGAGCGCTGTAAGCGGCACAAGACTATATATAGCCTGAAAAGGCTGCACTTGTGACACGCGTGGGGCCGGTGCATGTAGAAACTGAAGAGGCTGGGATGCGCGCGACCTGGCCGTGTAATAGAGCGGGCAGAAAGAAGATGTGAGCACAGTCGTGGGCAGATAACCATCTGTTACAGATAACACTCTAGCGGCATAGCCAGCTAAGAGAGTGGGCTCTGTTAGACATGGGAATGCTGTGTTTTAATATGGGTGAGCACAGGGGTGTGGGAACCTATTACACTTGAACATAAATAGCGTCACTCTTAATATGTTGGCATTATTGCAGGCGTTCAGGTTATGGCAGGCTCGTTGATGCAATATAGACATTTTCGGCCGCTCGAACGAGGAAAGAGAAACGTTAGAGAAATGGGTGCAAACCGGCCACGGCGGGCTAAAAACATACTCGTTTCTCATGTCGCCGCTGACGCATGTGCGCGGGAGAGCGCGGCTGCTTTCTGTAACGTAAGAAAGCTGGCCGCGAGCTCAGAGCTGCATAAAATTATCTGCAAGAGCCGGAATCGAACACGGGTCGAAAAGCTTTGTGTTTTACCATTGAGCCACAGCAGTAAAGACACAAGTTGAATTATGCGAGCAGATAATAATAATAATAATAATAATAATAATAATTCATTACATTTATATAGAGCTTTTCTCGGCACTCAAAGCGCTTTACATAGAGAGGGGAATCTCCTCAACCACCACCAGTGTGCAGCATCCACCTGGATGATGCGACGGCAGCCATAGTGCACCAGAACGCTCACCACACACCAGCTTACTGGTGGAGAGGAGACAGTGATGAAGCCAATTTGTATATATGGGGATGTTTAGGAGGCCATGATGGACAGAGGCCACTGGACAAGGCCATTTGGCCAGGATGCCGGGGTTAATGACCACAGAGAGTCAGGACCTCGGTTTAACGTCTCATCCGAAGGACGGTGCTCTTTGACAGTATAGTATCCCCATTACTATATTGGGGCATTAGGACCCACACAGACCACAGGGTGAGCACCCCCTGCTGGCCTCACTTACACCTCTTCCAGCAGCAACCTGGCTTTCTCAGAAGGTCTCCCATCCAGGTACTAACCAGGCTCAGCCCTGCTTAGCTTCAGTGGGCAACCAGTCTTGGGCTACAGGGTGATATGGCTGGGCGTGATGGTGGCGAACAGGTCCAGCCTCGGCGGAACTAACACACCATAAACCCATTTTTGGTGAAGCTATGTACGGGACGGGCTAGCTCTCTTGTAAAGTAAAGAAAGCTAGCCGCAGTCGGCACAGATGTAAGCGGCTCGTCCCTCATACAGCGTGGGACTCCGGCGCTGAGAGGGGCGCGGCATGAGCCGCAGGTGTGCGAGGCATCTTTAAAAAGACGCTCGCTGCTCTTTTGTGAAGTTACACAAGCAAAATACAAATGTAAAGATACGTCGCCGGATGGCATTAGCTCACAGGATGGGTGAAGGTGGCGAAGACGGCCGGCTTCCTCAGACTTTGTCCACGCTCGCTAAGAGATGCCTTCCTGATGGCGACGCGGCTTCCTCTCGGAGATCAGCAGGTGCGTATAGCCTCGCTGAATTGATGAAAATCGGAAAACAGCGGGAAACTCGCCTATTTATAGACTGGGGCCACGCCGTTTTGGCGGGCTTTGACGCAATGAGAGCGTGTCAGCTTCTCATTGGCCGCGAGTTCAACCGAGTTCCCTCATAGGCTGTAGCAGTTCTCCCTGAGCGAACCAATGAGCTGCTAGCTAGCCCGCTCATGGTCTGCTGCAGATGAACTGCGTTGACAATGGATACAAAATTAAAGGATAATTTTTTGGCTTCAACTTCTCAGAAAAGATTAATCTTTCCGTAGCGTAAGCTAGCTTACGCAATACGAGAGAACCTCTCGTAAGAGAACTGCACATTTTAGAGTGGGCTTTTATTGTGGCCACCCTAAGGCACACCTGTGCAATGATCATGCTGTCTAATCAGCATTTTGATATGCCACACCTGTGAGGTGGATGGATTATCTCGGCAAAGGAGAAGTGCTCACTAACACAGATTTAGACAGATTTGTGAACAATATTTGAGAGAAATAGGCCTTTTGTGTACATAGAAAAAGTCTTAGATCTTTGAGTTCAGCTCATGAAAAATGGGGGCAAAAACAAAAGTTTTTCTTTATTTTTAATACAAATTATGTACCATGTACTAACAGTGATTACTTCAGATAAACCTACATCCAACCATAATACTTTGAATGACAGAATTAGACTGGACGTAGATGGGCAGGGAGGAGGACAGACATATACAGACGATAGACAGATAGACTTTAACAAACAGGCAAAGAAAAAAAAATTTGATTATATTGTTTTCTGAGGTCAACTTATGACGTTCGCTTGGTTTTTGCATTCAAAAACATCAAAATGAATAAGTAATAGGCTATTTTGTAACCTAGTTTTGAGCCTAGCTGAAAAATGCTACACATACGACCACCCATGTTGGTTTTTATGGGCGTCTCGCACTGAAGACTTTGAAGTAAACGCCCACTGCTGTGAGTGGATAACAGTTTTGCATATTATAATGAGTTTCATTTCACCCTTCGATGCACTTGGGGAAAATTGTTTTGAAAACGTCCAATGTTGTAAAATGGCAACAGGAATGATTCGCCCATTCATGTTCGACCCAGAGTCCGTGTGTTGCACAATTCCTGTCAGATCCAATAGCTTGTTTTCATATGACGTCACGCCACTGTGTTGCCATAGCGCGAAATACAAATGGAGGGCAGGAAGTGATTTTCTGTATTTAGAAAGCACTATAACAAACTCAAAATGCCTGTGTTTTGAGTCATTTAGTTACTTGAATCGATCAAACCACATGGAGTTTTTATTGTGTACCAAAAGTTGTTGTTCATACGGGGGGAAAATGCAAGAAATTGATCGAAAAACTCTGAAAAATTTACTTACAAACCTGTGTCTGCGGTCGGGAGGAGCCGAATGGGAAAATGTGTGTGTGTGTAACGTTAGTGATCACTTTATCAAAGGTGAGTTAATACAACTTAAGTGATTGTTTGTGGAACGTTTCTGAACTATGTAAAGTCAAAGTATGTCTGTAAGACGAGGTAGTTGCTGATATCTAGCGCCTCAATGGCGAGAAAATATTTCAATTCAGTTGAAAAATCGCTCCTCTTCATAACGTAAGGATCACGTCCAACATATGTTTGATTTTTTGTTTATTTCTTTTTCTTGTTATAGCATGTAAAGTAGTACAGTATGGACTTTCCTCCATCTCGTCCATTGCGCTCTTCACTCCCTGCCCTCCATCTGAATCCGGCGCGTCATAATCACGTGATTGAAACCCAGCTATACAGACGACACAGCACCGTTTTTTTACTCTTAATCCGTCTGCAAATCCAGTCTTGTTCACAAAACAATCCTCAGTGAAATGAAGAGAACAGACAGACAATGTTTTACCTCATCAGCTGGAACGTCATTAAAAATAGTTTATCCATGCAGTCCTATTGGAATCCAGAGGAGATAAGTTACTGTCTTCTTCCACAACCAGGCATTTCACAATATTTTGTATTGCTCGGTAGCTCGATCCGGTTTGTCATCACGAGGTAGGCATCTATGTTATTTAGCTATGCGTTTAATGCGCGAATCGGTGGGCGGGGCTTAACCGGCCGTGTTGAAGTAGGTGTTGATCTTCTGCGGGGGTGGTGTTTTATCCTCTTTGACGTCATATTTCCCCACTTTGAAAAACGAGTTGTTTGCTGAGCCTGGTATCAATAAAAGCTTTTATTGGACTACAAGGACGTTTTCAGTTCTGAAACTTACAGGATATTCTTCTAATATGATTACCTCTTAGATGTCGAAAGGAAAATTTGATTTCTCAGTTCATCACCCCTTTAAAGTAAAGTTCAATCCAATAATTTCATGCATTTCAACAAATATACCATCAACTACAGATGCTGCATCCGTTGCGTCCACCGTGTTTTCTGATTGATATTTTGCCCCAAACTCAGAAATCCAGTTTCCCACTCATAATTATGAGATTTGTGGTGGCTTTTAACTCTGACATGACTTAAAGGACAACTCCGGCGCAAAATGAACCTTTGGTCTAATTACACATTGCTACCTAGTCAACCGTTATCTGAGATTTGTTTTCATGATTGCCGAATGTAAATAGTTTTATCTCTAAAAACAGTTTAGCCTATAACGCTAGTATAATGCTAGTATATAGGGCATAGAGTAATGACAAGTAAAAATCGCTCGTTATTACCACTAACAAGGCTCAAAATAGCCCCACACTAAAACGACAGCATAACAAGGGTCCCTACATTCAAACTGAAGCATTGAGAACTTTGTCAGTGTCCATACAGTTTAATAAGAAGATATTTTATACACACAGTCAACTTCGCGAATACAGGAAGAAGCCATCTTTGAAAAATAGTCTCTACCAGTCGATCTTCGAACGCAGATCCATGTGCGCTGAACTGAGCAGAATCTCATATGGTCCGTTGTTTTCGGAAGAAACACAAACACGAACCGTTTTCTTCTCTTCAATATGTACACGTAGCCTACTGTTCGCGTTCACATTATCACCTTATTCACATCTCACCGGTGGACATGGATCGGCGTTCTTAGATCGACTGGTAGAGACTATTTTTCAAAGATGGCTTCTTCCTGTATTCGCGAAGTTGACTGTGTGTATAAAAATCTTCTTATTAAACTGTATGGACACTGACAAAGTTCTCAATGCTTCGGTTTGAATGTAGGGACCTTTGTTATGCTGTCGTTTAAGTGTGGGGCTATTTTGAGCCTTGTTAGTGGTAATAACAAGCGATTTTTACTTGTCATTACTCTATGCCCTATACAATAGCATTATACTAGCGTTATAGGCTAAACTGTTTTTAGAGATAAAACTATTTACATTCGGCAATCATGAAAACAAATCTCAGATAACGGTTGACTAGGTAGCAATGTGTAATTAGACCAAAGGTTCATTTTGCGCCGGAGTTGTCCTTTAAACGCAACAAGTGTCTATTCTGTGCACAAAAAGGTAAACGTCAGCCATTACAAGAAAAAGTTAAATTACCCAGTTTTCAAAGTTATTTACTTAAACTTTATTTTTGGGTTGTCTGATTTTTTTTTTTTTTTTTTTAATTCTTAAGTGTTTATACCATGTAAAAAATTGGAAAAATAAAATAATATAAAAAAAAAAACTTTATTTTTGGGTTTATTTCAGTTTTCAGCTAAATGAAAACTTGAACTTTGGTATTTCATTGTTTTGGCATTTTGCAAGTTAATTACGGTTAATCGTTTGTGTTCATGGCTGTGATGTCAGTACTTTGAGACATGGCTATATCACCAGTTTTTGCTGCTTAATTTCAGCATCGGTTCTGGTGGACTGGTGAGAGAGCTTTGTACCCCCAATGATAGAGTATGTTTCTGTAGAACATCAATCCCCAATTTCAAAAAAAGCAAGGAGCATCCTGGCCGCTTTAAAATGGTGTGATTCTGAATGCCGTGAAGCGTAAGTTTCCGTAAGTTTCAACTGTGTCTAATTTTACACAGGAAATTGAGGGAAAACCTCAACATATGGCTGCCATGTGACTGTATATTCCTAGCACAATGGAGTTAGAATGTTTTAATAATTTGGGGGATATTCAGGGACACATGGCATTCATCTTTCTTTGGTCTGATGTTTGATCTCACTGTGTATGTTGAATTATGGGAGGGAATGCTTCAACTAGACAGAGCCAGCCATTGAACTTTCAAACTACAGCTGAAAATTGTGGCCAGTGCAAGTGTGATTCCCTTTGCATTATAATAGAATGGTTTGAGTTTTTTTTTATTTAAAAGGTGCTTTCACACTATCACTTTTGGTGTTCTCCCCTGTCCTCTTGACATTAGAGTTTGATTCTTTTGGATGACATGAACTCCGACCGGTGAGTCGTACCCGAATCTGCTATAAAAAAGTGTTCTTTTTTAACTGTTCTTGGGTACAATTTCCTTCTGATATGAAAGCAATCACCTTAAATAGTGGAAGTGAACCACTATTGATGAACATTCTCTTGTTTGCGTGTGTGTGTGTCTTTGCGAAACTGGCTTCTTTTTGGAACATTTTTAGTACTTTTGCTGCAGATAGACAGAAGTAGATAGATTACCTAGCAACATTGGTACAAGGCTGCAGCTCGATGACGCAAGCGCACGCGGCTCGGACCCAAATAATATAATGTGAACGGAGACCAGCGGGGGGAGGGGAGGGCAATCGAACTCTGGTTCAGACCAAGCGTGCCGCACAAGCCCTCAAAAGTGAAGCCAAAACATCTCGATCGCCCCCCTGTGACCGGTCCTAGTATAGCTCATAACCCCCGCCTCCCCATGTTATTCAATGGGACGCGAGACCAACTAAACAATTAAATTACACTTCACATATCCTTTTTCCAAAGATAGTTTCTGTCATTTACTGTAGTTTCTATCACGTTGATGTAATTTCAAGTGTTGGTTTTTAAAATAAGTTTGTTTTTACAGTAGTTAGTTATGTGATGATAAAAACGGTGCTCTGACATCATGATTGACAGCTGTGATTGACAGGTTCTCTGTGCGAGGTAGTCACTGAAGCACCAGCGGACTTTTTTTAATAATGTTGATTATGTGGTTAGTAGTTGTATTTAACTTATTTTAACGAGGTTCTGCAATCAGCAGACATCATTGGAGAAGAACGAAGCAGACTGAGGCCACTTAATGAAAGTGCGAGGCGTGTGCTTGCGTTTGATTCAGCGAGAATGAGGCCACGGCCTTGATTTCGCGGTTTTACTTCCTGCTCACGACTGGTCCCGAAAAGGGCAAGTGCGCAGACTCAAGTTCCAAGATGTCAGCGTCATATCGAGACACAGGCGGCTTCAGTTCTCTCTGATGGAAAAGAGCGAAGGGGCGTCGTCCATCTTTTTTTACAGTCTATGGTTCAGACCAAGTGTGAAAGCACCTTAAAAAAATCTAGTTTGGAGATTGAGATAGAGACTCTTATTTTGTGAATTGGACTGAGAACACACTATACATACATACATACATACATACAAACATTTTTATACTACCATAACACATTATTTGTTTTGCGCAATTTAACAAAAGTTAACACAGATGTATGTGTGATGTGTGTGTGTGTGTCAATGATTGTTTATTGGTTAAGTGCTGTTCCTGTCCTCACCATGTCCTTTTTCTTTAGTAACATGTATTGTTCATTAATTTCACTATATTGATTTATGTATTGCATAAAGAAAACTAGCAAGACCAGTCACCATGTTAAATGCTTATTGTTTGCAATTGACCACTTGAGGAAATAAATTGTCATACTTCCGTACCGGAACATTATCCACAAGTTTCCGAGGGGCGCTCCTGTAAAAAATAAAGTGGGTGAAACTTCCGGTGACGCGGCGGAAGTAGCATTCCAATGGTATTTTGTGTGTTAGTTAGCGAAGAGGCTAGCTGTTTTTCTGAGAATTATTTTACTATTTAAAGACGCAAATCTTTCTGAGAGATGTCGTTACGGAGCTCAGGGACAACATGTGCTGTTCGCGGTTGTATGTATAACCGGACTAAACTAATTCAGTGGCTTAAACGTGATTGTTTTGAACATAAGCCGAAAACGAAATCAGAGTGATCCTGCCAACGACTGTAGTTTCCATCACCTCCCAAAAGACGACGAATCTTCCTGTGTACATTTGTTTAAATTCTTAATATTCTATAAACTCTATCAGCATGTGATTGGCTGTTTGCTACTGATGTTACTCCTAAACTCAGGATCAAAGCCTGTGTTGACAGAATACCAAATGTGCCAGTTAATGTATTCAAGTAGCACATTCATTTAGAATTTTGAATAAACTCCAAAGCACAATGACTAAGCGTGTATTTTTTATTTTAATTGTTTGTCAGCTCGCACAACTGTCTGTCACCATGCCTTGATGAGTATTGATTATTAATAATGTTATTATAATACTCCCAATCAACTACTGCGGAGGGTAAAGGTACTGTTATTTCACCCTTTTGAATTTCGTTGAGGTTGTGTTCCCACATCGTTAGCTAGTTTGGATCGCTATAACTTGAATGACTGTCAACTGTTGAATGTACGAGTGTCAAGCATGTCAAGTCACGCTTTGTTTACTTCGAACCGGAAGTCGCGCCCACTTTTGACGCAAGGCCTCATGGGGCGTAGGAAACTTGTGGATACAATACCAAACAGATTAAACCTGGTCACAGTAACTGCCACCATATTTAAATGTCTGTTTCCCGCCAACAGAACGCAGAGTGATAGTTCTCATGTTTTGAGGGGGGGATTGGTCTTCTGTTGGATTGGACATTAAGCATTGTTAGACCTTAATAATTAATTAATAAATATATATATTTTGTCTTTCTTAAATTTCTTTATTTCCTTATATTACTGAATGGTTTAGTCCAAGTGGGAGGGGCTTATCCTTTTTAAGAGGGCCTCTCAGTGTCATAAGGGAGCTCGTAGAGTGAGTTGGGAGATAATTATTGCTCTACTTTGGGTCAATTTGTAGACATAGCAGAAAGTTTGTGAACAGATAACTTTGAACAATTTATGTTTTGTGGGGATTACCACTGTAAATATGCACTCTATTGGATTAAATACAGTTTGTTTTTTTTTTTTTGCTTCATCTTCACGTTGGTTCATTTTTACGCCTCCATCAGCCGTTACATTCAGAGCAGTGGTGCTGCTACTGCTTCTCGAACATCTTTGGGGCCTCTTGATGACAGTTGGCACACCACTGTCTCTATTACTAAGATGTTCTTTAGTAATGCTTGTAATCACATAGATGTAACTGTCCATCATGTCTGATTTTTGACTCTCTTTTGCAGTCCTTTCCTTACGTGGCGAGATGTGCAACACATTGTAGTGAAGACGTCTCGTGCTGGCCATCTCAGCGCTCCTGATTGGAAAACCAATGCAGCTGGTTATAATGGTAACAGGCTTTTCATTTCTTTAAGCGGTCCTGTCTTGTTTAAATCACTAGATAGGTAGTGACACTTCTGAGTATGATCAGTCTTGTAGGTTTTCCAGACTGTGCTGAACAATGCATTTTCCCCTTTAAAGCAGCAATCTGCATCATGATTGGTGGTAATTTTGTTTTTCATAACAACTCTAAATCTGTGTACATATTGTTATTTTTTTTGTTGAACAGTTAAGTTGTACATATTCTTACAGTCAGTCACCTGTATGGTTTTGGGCTAATGGATGCGGAGGCCATGGTGAAAGAGGCAGAACGCTGGAAACAGGTTCCCCCACAGCACATCTGCGTGGAAAATGCTGACAAACAAATCAGGTATATTCAACAGCTCTTTTAACATTAGGCCACATTGATAATGTTATACAAGTAATAAGAAATGCTCACATAAATAAAACGATTTCCTTCTTGTAGAACCATCCGTCCAGAGCATGTCGTTCGTTCCGTGTACAAGGCAACAGGCTGCACGGATAATGCAAACCATCATGTTATTTATCTGGAGCATGTGGTTGTACGTATAACAATTACTCATCCGCGGCGAGGAGACCTGTCAATCAACCTAACCTCACCATCAGGGACAAAGTCACAGCTGCTTGCCAACAGGTACAGAACAGACTAGCTCAAATATTGAGTACATGGGTACATTGATCAAGAATGACTGCACATTGTGAATTTCAGTGGAAGTGATCCAAGTTTCAAGCTTCAGATTCGATATTTATGTGATTAAAGTAGAGTCGACTAGTCGCTGATGATGTCATTAATAAACATATAATCCTGAACCTCGAGCTGCGACTCGAACGTGGGTTGCCTTGTGCGCAGTAATGGAATATACTCCTACATAACAGCTTATTTATATTAGTTCGTTAATCTTATTTTCTTATATCATTATAATTCTCTCAGATTTCTGCTTGTTTCTGAATCAGATACAGATAAAGTAGCCAAGTAAAGATTACATTTGAATGAATTTATATGAGAGAGTGGTTGCGTATGAATTAGTTCTACCTGGCAACGTCTCTACTAACAGTGAAGCAGTGGGTTTTAGTTACTAAGAAGTATATGATAGAACTTCAGTTTCTAAGCTTTTTTGATTGATAAATCACAGAAGTTTTGACAATACAGCTCTGCATTACTGAATGTTTCTGTGTGCGCAATCTGCACTTGACATGCGAGCTACTATCGGTATGTGTGTGCGTAACAATGCAGCACTGGATTAGTTTAAAGCAGCCATTAACTTGCGTGTACAATAAGCTGTTTAATATGTGGATTTACCTGATCAATTTTGAGCATTCAGATGGTATAATCAAATATATCTTGTAAAGCGCTCTCAGAGTATGTATTAATTTGTCATTTTAACTGTTGGAAACGGAGTGTAAAAGTTCTATAGACCATGATCAGCGAATAGTCGACTTTACAGGGATACTCCACTTTTTTTGGAAATAGGCTCATTTTACATCTCACCCAGAGTTAAACTGTTCAGTTTTATCATTATTGAATCAATATCATTACGCCTGCTGCACTCATGGTACGGCAGTAAAGTTTCTTGATTATTACGCAGGAATGAGAGTATAGTTCCTAGCCAAATAAGCCTAGAAAATTGTTAAAATTTTAGAAACTTTTATGTTTTCCGTCGGTCTTAGTACACAATGTAACTAGAGAAGAGTCAAGTTTTAAATAGGAAAAATATGGAAACTCTTTTTTTGTTTGTTTTTTTTTTGTTTTTTTGAGAAATGCTAATGGTCTTGTCCACTTCAATGATGTATGCTAGGCTATGCTAAAAGTGGTACCGCCAGAACCAGAGATCGGCTGAATGGATTCAATAACGATAAAACTCAACAGTTTAACTCTGGGGGAGTTGTAAAATGAGCCTATTTCCAAAACAAAAAAGGAGTATCCTTTTAAGCTTAAAGTGTCGTGGCTGAATGTGTTTTGTGCTGTAATGTAGCATCTATTTATTGTTATTGCAGGCTGTTTGATCACTCAATGGAGGGCTTTAAGAACTGGGAATTCATGACAACTCACTGCTGGGGCGAGAAAGCTGCTGGAGACTGGGTACTAGAGATCTATGACTCTCCTTCCCAACTCAGGAGCCAGAAGGCACCAGGTAGTTTCTCAATATAAAACGCACTACCTGTTACTTGAGCCATTCTTTCACCTTTGAAAACACCATTTGGTCTTACACAGTGAGGATACAATAGATTAAAACACTTTAATCACGATTAATCACAACTTTTTTTGTGCGATTAATCGCTTACTTATTGTGAAATTAGTCATACATGATATCTTGTTTAACATGTTTTTTTTTTGTTATCATTTTCTATATCCAGAAAAGTAAACTGATCAGATCAGATTGAAGGGTGATTCTCTCAAAATTTTAGTTTGCATGATATTGAAGAAAAATGCAATTTGCACTAACACGTTAAATGCGATATGCAATACGACAATGCTTGGTGTAAAATAAAGTTAAATTATATTTAAATATATTTAAAAAGTAAAAATGATATAACCAAAATAAAAGTTTCAAATTCTTTTTGTGAGAAGAAAGCATCACTTCAAATGAACATCAGTTTTTTACAAGTATCATTTTAACATTTTAAGCATTTATTTAACAGCAGAAATTGAATAATCAAATGTAAAAAAAAAAAAACACTGCTTAGTCTTCACTGTATGAATTAAATATACACTGAGTCTTATTCAAGCTACAAAAGTTATTCCGTCAAGAGCAGTGAGCAATTTTCTCTTTTCGTCTATTGTTGTTTGATTGACATTACGCACACAGACGGAGGCAGGTTTATTAGGCTGCTGTCATGAATCCAAGATATTGTTACATGCGCGCTTTCTGTTTACTCCACTCACTCAACAAGATGGGCATTTTGACATAATTTTATGTGTATTTGGCAATATAAGCTGCGGAAGAGAACTGAAATCAGAAATTACGCTCTATCCGAGAGGCAACTTCCTCTGTGGAAACTTCGTAAAAGCCACTTCGTAAGTATTAAAATCATTCAGTTATCGAATGCGATATTGCAATATTTTGATAATGCCGATATATCATGCCACCCTAATTTTCCTCAAACTTTTTAGGACACCTAATTGCCAAATTATGTAGGGAGTCTATATAATTAATACATTTATGCACACCGAAGCACACAGAGAAAAAAAAAACTTTACAAAATAAAGCACACATATGGTTTGTTTGCACATCAATATAACAGACTCGCTTTTGCTTGCACACGTGTGCTAGTCAGTGCAATCATCTATACCTTCATTATAATTCGCATCCATTAAAACTTTACTTGCGAGACGCTGCTTTGCCTTATTCAGCCGAGAAACGTAGTTTGCATATCATCTGGACATACAGAGATGGGACGTTTAGCAGTGATTGATCGCAAACAGATAACCAAATTGGGTTAAAGGGTTCGAATAAAATTTTCCGCCTACTAGGGTTACAGGTGCTTGTGCCATTGATGCTCCATGTTTTGAACTTCCAACTCCCAAGATAATCTAACTGTGTGACATAAATAACGTTATTTGCACAATTTGCCTGCTTCAGTAATTGATTTGCCTTAAATAATTTGAACGCGTTAAGGATTTTGAATTAATCACGCTTTAATCATGAATTAATCATGCGTTAACACGATAATATTGACAGCCCTAATATATATATATATGATTGTTGTTGACTTATGTGCCCTCCAGAAGCGTGCGTTCTGCAAGTGAACGGCGCCTTGTGGTGCCATCTCAAAGAGGCACAAAATCTCTTTCACGGACCTTTACCTTGACTGTTCCAAGCTGATGGAATGACCTGCCTAACTCAACCCAAGCTGCCGAGTTTTTAGCCAGTTTCAAGAAACGGCTAAAGATGCCCTTTGATTCATAGACTAACCATTAATACTAACCTTACTACTATTCTATTCTATTGTATTTATTTATTAAAAAAAATTTGGGATAAAAGCGTATGCTAAATGATATACTTTGTGTGTGTGTGTGTGTGTGTCTTTGTGTATATATATATATATATATTTATATACACACATACACACTATATTGCCAAAAGTATTGGGACACCCCTCCAAATCATTGAATTTAGGTGTTCCAATCACTTCCATGGCCGCAGTTGTATAAAATCAAGCATTTAGGCATGCAGACTGATTCTACAAACATTTGTTAAAGAATGGGTCACCCTCAGGAGCTCATTGAGTTCAAGTGGGAACGTAATAAGTTTCCACCTGTGCAATAAGTCCATTTGTGAAATGTCCTCACTACTAAATATTCCATGGTCAACTGTTAGTGGTATTATAACAAAGTTGAAGCAATTGGGAACAACAACAATTCAGTCACAAAGTGGTAGGCCACGTAAAATCACAGAGCTGGGTCAGCGCATGCTGAGGTGCGCAGAAGTCGCCAACTTTCTGCAGAGTCAATAGCTACACACCTCCAAACTTCATGTTGCCTTCAGATTATCTCAAGAACAGTTCGTAGAGAGCTTCATGGAATGGGTTTCCATGGTCGAACAGCTGCATCCAAGCCTTACATCACCAAGTGTAATACAAAGTGTTGGATTTAGTTGTGTAAAGCATGCCACCATTGGACTCTAGAGCAGTTGAGACGTGTTCTCTGGAGTGACAAATCACGCTTCTCTGAATGGAATTCTGATGGACAAGTCTGGGTTTGATGGTTGCCAGGAGAACGGTACTTGCCTAAGTGTAAAGTTTGGTGGAGGGGGGATTATGGTGTGGGGTTGTTTTTCAGGGATTGGGCTTGGCTCCTTAGTTCCAGTGAAAAGAACTCTTAACGCTTCAGCATACAATAGATTTTGGACAATTTTGGGGATGGCCCCTTCCTGTTCCAAAATGTGCACAAATCAAGGTCCATAAAGACATGAGCGAGTTTGGTCTGGAGGAACTTGACTGGCCTGCACTGAGTCCTGACCTCAACCTGATCGAACACCTATGGGATGAATTAGAGCGGAGACTGTGAGCCAGGCTTTCTCATCCAAAATCAGTGCCTGGCCTCACAAATGCGCTTCTATAAGAATGGTAAAAAATTCCTATAAACACTCTCCTAAACTTTGAGGAATGCCTTTCCAGAAGAGTTGAAGCTGTTGTAGCTGCAAAGGGTGGGCCAACTCTATATTAAACCTTTCGTATTAAGAAAGGGGTGTCATTAAAATCCGTGTGCATGTAAAGGCAGACGTCCCAAAACTTTTGCCAAAATAGTGTGTGTGTGTGTGTGTGTGTATATATATATATAATGCAAATTTCAGCAGTAAGACCTGAGACATAAAAGTTAATTAATAAAGTAAAAGTATTAGTTCACTTTAAAATGAAAATTACCATATAATTTACTCACCTGAAGCCATCCTACATGTATATGACTTTCTTCTTTTAGACAAATACAATCGAAGTTATATTAAAAAAGTCCTGGTTCTTCCAAGCTTGATAATGGCAGTGGATTGCAACCAACAGATTGAATTTCAAAAAAGTTTATCCATCCATCATAAACTAACTCCAAATGGCTCCAGGCCTTTTGAAGCAAAGCGATGGACATTTATTAATATAACTCTGATTGTATTTGTCTGAAAGAAGAATGTCATATACACCCTAGGATGGCTTGAGGGTGAGTAAATGATATGGAAAAACTACTCCTTTTAATTCATGTTTGTATTGCATTGGTCTAGATGTAATGTTTATAAAACAAAAGTTATATTACAGTTGCCATAATTACAGTTATATTACAGTTTTCAAATGCCATAGCCACATTTCATTATAACCGATTTAGTGCATATTTGTTATAAATTGCCTATAGCTAACAACTCTACAGTATTTCTTTAAAAAATTAAAAATCAACGAATGTATATCATCACATGGATCGCTCTCTCTATACACACACACAGATGATAGATACTAATTTAATGATATGTGATAGCTTAGCTTAATTGCACATGGCTTGTAATTTGTTCCAGGCAAGCTGAAAGAGTGGTCTCTGGTACTTTATGGTACCTCCGTGCATCCGTACTCATTCCGCAGCGACAAGCCTCGCTCAGTGGCGGAGACACAGTCTGACGACGAGTACAGTGAGGAGTATGTGGGTAAGTGCTTTTTTTAATATTATTGTGTATCTGTGGAAGTTCTCAGAGCTCAGCTCATCAGTTTGTGTTTTCTTACATGAGGCTCCTGCCACCCTGAGTGTGGTGACCATGGCTGTGAAGGGCCAGGCCCTCAGCAGTGCATCACCTGCCTCCACTACTTCCTCAAGTTCAAGAACAACACCAGGTATATTGCTTTTCACAACATTATTACACCTTAAAAACTATACTTGATTGCTGTGTTGCTTTTCTGTTTGTTTGTTTTTGTCATTTAAACACATTTTTACAAACAGTGTTGCTTGGGTCCGTGAAATGATGTCCATCGTTTTTTTTTTTTTTTTTCGGACACATTATATATAGAAAATAGTGCCGTCAAACGATTAAAATATTTAATCGCAATTAATCACATTAATGTCATAGTTAACTCATGATTAATCGCACATTTGTATCTATTCTTAATGTCTCTTGATTTCTTTTTGTCCTGTTATTTTTTTTTTCTGCGATGATGATAGCTCAGTTCACAACGAAAAAACACACAGATCACTTTGGTCTTTTTTCAGGTCTAGCTAGATCTGCTTGCACTTTGGTCGATGAAGCAACTTAATGTCCTCGCTTAATGTCCAGTGAAGCCAGTGAAATGAATGGGCTTCAGAGCGCAGTGTAGCGCCGCGCAACCCGCGTCAGGTTGCAAAAGCATGTGAAATAAACAACAAAGTTTGCTAGGCCAAAAAGACTGTTAATCACGCAATAAAAAAATTGACGCCGTTAAAATGGGTTTATGACATGGCAAGGTTAGTTTTGGTTGAACCTGATATTTATGAATTAATAATTCATGGTATTTGTAAAAAAAAAAAAGACTTTTTAACTGAACTTTAACTGAAAATGTTATTTTGAAAAAAGTAATACATTAACATTTATTTACATGATCAGGATGTATTAAGACCTATTTAGAGTGAAAATATAATTTGTGCTGAAACCACTACTATTCAAAAGTTGAGGGTCAGTATGATAAAAAAAAATACTTTTTTTCATCAAGGGTGTATTATATTGATCAAAAGTTAAGACTTATAATGCTTCAGAATATATATATATATATATATATATATATATATATATATATATATATATATATATATATATATTCAAATAAATGCTGTTCTTTTGAAATTTCTATTAATATAAGAATCCTGAATTGTTTTTATTAGAGTTTCCACAAAAATATTAAGCTGCACAACTGTTATTAGGATTGATAATGTTTCTTGAGCACCAAATCAGCATATTAGAATGAATTTTGAATCAAGTAATGCTGAACACTGCAGCAATAGATGCTAAAAATTCTGGAATAAATGGAGAGCTCTTTTCCAAAACGCTATAAATCCATTTCAATAGTTTTCAGGAAAACATACATTTTGTGAATATTCAAATTATCCTGTTGAAATGTTTTATTGGTTCAGTCTGAACATTTTGAACAATGATTATTAAATCAAACAACAATATTGTTCATGATAATTTAAAAGTAAATTTTTTTTTCAAAACGCTATAAATCCATCCATTTTTTGTATCATTTTTAGTAAAGTCATTTTTAATAAAGTGTCAAACCTCAAACAAATAGTACCAATTTCAACATATGCATGAAAAACTAATTATTAAAAAATGATCAATAATGATAACGATATATTCAAAAAAGGGATGGGCACCCCTCCAGCACATGCACACACACATGTATAGGCTACATAGCATGTGAGCAAAGCGGAGCAGCGTGACGCTTAAATATAAGCTAAACCCCCCCCCCCCCCAAAAAAAAAAAAAACATAGGCTATACCTTTCATATTTGTGTTTAATAATATTACGTTACTTATTTCATCTATGTTGATTGGGCTATGAAAAGGGAACTGCATGAGATGAGTAAGATAGGATCAAAATTCCAAAGCTGCCCAATATCGGAAAATATTTGGATTGGGTCAGACATGATATTGACCACTTATTAAGTTTTGTAGAAAGCTTGTAAATTTCCTTTATTATAAATTGTATATTCATTTTAATAAATGTTTCATCAACAAATTGACTGGATTAAAACATTAGAAGCAAATATCAGTCAATATAATCAGGACACAGAGGCGCGCAGGTGAACCGGAGCGCGTCTCATATATCAAACACCGCGATGCTTGCCTCACAGACCTGAGAACTAAGCTACAGAAAGCTTTAAATACTTTTAAACAAAACAATTAAAAACGAAAATAAATTGGCAACTCTCTGCGTATGTAGGCTAATTCTAAGTATTTCTATAGGCCTATGCGCGTTCACTGCGAAGATGGCAAGATAAGTAAGCATCATCAACTTTATCTTTGTTGCTGACACTGACAGAAAACATAGTTTATTAATAAACAATTCAAATGTTTCATGCATAATCATTACTTTTCCCGGTTCTTTGTGGCAAGCTTTATGCATGCGTTGAGATGCGGAAAAGGCAATTAAATACGCTCATATGGTTTCTCTCCTATTTAATTAAATCAATATATGTGATTACTGATTAGACAAATGGCTTAAATGATCTACTTCTAGTCGATTAGAAAACTAGGACTCATTTTGAGGAATGAATGAACATAAACAAACCTCTGTTCAGAGTGCCGCCGTGCTGAATTGCATCGAATTCGAGGATTTATCGCGTTTTGGCTAAAAACAGGACTGGCGCTTATCGCGTTTTGGAAAGAAACTGTATCTTGCCGTACATTTTAAACAGGGAAATATAGCGATTTGGCATGAAACGTTGATGGAGCAGTGAAAGGGTTTTGTCCACAGCAGAATGACACGACAAACTCATTTTTTTTTTAATGGCATTTATCGCGTTTTGGAAAAGAGCTCTTCAAATACATTTTAAACTATTAAAATAGAAAACAGTTGAAATTATAATAATATTTTACAATATTACTGTTTTTGCTGTATTTTTCATCGAATAATGAAACAAGAATCTTACCGACCTCAAACTTTTGAACGCTAGTGTGTGAAATGGACATGAGCACACATGTACAGATTTCAAATATTAAGCACATTTCTAAGAACTTGGCACGTGTGTTTTGAACTAGATTTTCCCTTTTCTATTGTACACTCTTGTTTGTTGACCCATTTGGCAAAATGAATTTTCTGTTAGCAGTGCTGCTTTTCTTTAATTATTATTTAAAACTGAAGTAAGTTTGGTGTGAAATATAAGACCACAATATGAAGCATTATGACTAAAGAATTGGGTGTTTTCTGAAAGGTTTTTTTTTTCTGAAAAATATTAGTGAAAATGATTTAACTTTGAGTCAAAAGATTAATTAACTCCTATAAAAACACCGAATCGCATGCCGACAACAGCTGTACGGCTGCGTCTGTCTGCGCGTGTCCTGATTACATTTATAGATATTGTTTTCTCTGGCATCCCAAGCTACACAAGCCGTGCTCACACCACGTCTGGAGCTGATGGCTTTCTCAGACCCTGACTTTTGCCTTTGTTTCCTGGTGAAAGTCTTTCCTCACGACTGCCAGATGTTGATTTTTCTGGTCTCATGTGGCTCTTCCTGTCTGTGTCTGTCTTTCTCTTTCCACCTCCGCCTTGTGCGTCTCTCAGGACGTGTGTTCCCGAGTGTCCGTCTGGGTTTTTCCGGGACGATAAGAAGCGCTGTAAGAAGTGCTCTCCGCTGTGCGAGTCTTGTGTCGGCAGTCGCAGCGATCAGTGTTCCACCTGTCGCCCGGGTCTCTACCTGGTGGAAGGAGCCAACAACTGCATCAGCTCCTGTCTCGACGGCTTCTACCTGGACCTTGGCAAGTCCATTCACACGCCATCTCACTCCAGAAAACGTACTGTACATGCTGATTGGCTGAAGATGAATGTTGAATTGAGACCTCATGTGATTGTTCTCCCGCAGACTCCACCATGTGCCGGAAATGCAGCGACAACTGCAAGAAGTGCACCTCGGCGAACATCTGCACAGAATGCCAAACTGGTCTCAGGTGATTCCCCACATTCAGCCCGTTGCGAATACAATATTCCACCTCCTAGGGATTTCTTTGTTTTTTACTAAGATTTGGACTGAAATCTAGTCGGAATCTTGGACTCCCATTTTTTTCAAGGTAAGGCCACGCTGGCCAGACACTAAATTATCATTGGAAACATCCTGTTACACATTGTCGAGCTCTTGAGTTCAGATGTATGTTGAAATACTGTCTCTAGTGAGCGATTTTTACTTGGGCTTTTCCTACTCCTCTCTGGCGTTAGATAAAGAGAGAGAGAGTTATGTGGAAAATGGAGAGAGAAAAGAAAAACGGGTCATGGCAGAATATCTGGCGTAATATGCAGCAGCTGTTCTGTGAATTGTTTTGAAGCGTTCTGTGAATATATACGTAAAGGTTTTTCACCCACTCATTTGGACTTTAATCCATCGTTGTTGATCTATTCAGACTTGTTTAGACTATAGTTCGTATGAAACTGGATTGCAGAGCTAGAGCGCAGATGAGATACATTTTTCTGCCCTCAGTTTAAGGTTGCAATTACAGTCTTTGTAATTATTCATATGGCTAGTCATTCATTTTTTTTTTTTGCAATCTACTATAATCACACACGCACACGCATATATATATATATATATATATATATATATACACACAGTGGTGCTCAGAATTAATGCCAAATGGTAAATGTGATCAAAAATGCCTATAAAAAATTAAATCTGCATTGTTTATCCTTCTGATCTTTCATTAAGAAAATAGCAAAAATCTAACCTTTCGTTGAAGTAAAATACTTGAAAGTGGGGGGAAATCACATTATGAAATGTTTTTCTCCAAAACACTTTGTTGGTACCCCTAGAATTTTTTACAAGTAAAATATCTCTGAAGTACATTCTTTTTTAGCACACCAGGAGGACTAGGAACACTATGACTTCTTGCTTCACGGGAGTTAAAACATGAGGAAACACAAAGGCCAAATTCCCTGAATCATCCATCACAATGAGTAAAACCAAAGAACATGGTTCTGATGTGCATCAAAAGATTGTTGAGCTTCACAAAATAGAAAGTGGCTGTAAGAAATAGCTAAAGAATAGAAAAATCCCATTTTGACCATCAGGGCGAGAATTAAGAAGTTCCAATCAACTAAAGATGATACGAATCTGCCAGGAGTGTCTATATTGCCTTAAAGGGTTAGTTCACCCAAAAATGAAAATTCTGTCAGTATTTACTCACCCTCATGTTCTTCCAAACCTCTATGTGTTTATTTGTTCTGCTGAACACAAAGGAAGATATTTGGAAGAATGTTTTAATCAAACAGATCTCATTCCCCATTGACTACCATAGTATGTATTTTTTCCTACTATGGTAGTCGATGGGGAATGAGATCTGTTTGATTAAAACATTCTTCCAAATATCTTCCTTTGTGTTCAGCAGAACAAATAAACACATAGAGGTTTGGAAGAACATGAGGGTGAGTATATCAAACTATACTATACAAATATATCAAACAACCCCTACATCACATGTTGTTTTGAAGGGTTTCAAGGAAAATCCTCCTCGCTCGTCCAAAAACAAACTCTAGTATATTTAGTGGATGAACCGATCTTCAAACGGCACAGGGTTCTGTGGTCAGATGAAACAAAAAAGGGCTTTTTGGCAGCAAACACAAGATGTGTTTGGTGAAAACAGGGATGAAGAGTACTCCATGCCTACTGTTAAATATACCGCTGGATCTTATATGTTGTGGGCCTATTTTTTTGCTGGAGGTCCTGGACATCTTGTTCATGGTAGTATGGATTTTATCAAATACCAACATATAAAAAATCCAAACCTCATGGCCTCTGCTAGAAATTTTATAATGGGGTGTGTTTGGATCTTCCATCAGGACAAGGGTCCAAAACAAACATCAAAATCAATACAAAAATGGGTCACTGAGCACAAAATTAAGCTTCTGCCATGACCGTCTCAGTCCCAGACCTGAACCCTATAGAAAAAGTCGGGTAAACTGAAGAGAAGCACCAACATGAACTTGTGAATCTGGAGGATCTGGAGATATTCTGTAAGGAGGAATGGTCTCTTGTTAGGTGTTGTCCAAACTCATCAGGCATTATAGGAGAAGACTCAGAGTTGTTATCTTGGCAAAAGGAGGTTGTAAAAAGTATTTAACAACAGGGAGCCACACACACACACTTTCAAGTCTTGTACTTCAATGAAAGGTTAGATTTGTGCGAATTATTTTTATTTTTTTTTAATGAAAGATCAAAAGGATAAACATTGCAAATTATTTTTTTTACACATAGATATATACACAGTGGTGCTTTTATTAATGGCACCCCTGGTGAATATGATCAAAAATGGATGCACATTTAAATATAGATTTCTGCTTACTGTTCTTTATGGTTTATTTACATAAATCATAAATGTATATGCATGAATCATGGTATTAACAGGTATTTTTTGTACAACAAATAGCAATTTCTATCCAATTAAATATTTTAGAAATGGTTTTCTTGGTTTAGAAATATTACATATTAATTGTCATGAATATTATATTTAGTTTATATATCATTATTTACATATTTGTATTATTGTTTATATTTTTTGTTTATATATATATATATATATATATATATATATATATATACATTTCTATATTTATTCATTATATTGATTTTAATGGTAAATTTAATATCGTTTTGTCCTGACATGCTCTGGCGCCCCCTATGGAGGTTTGCTCCCTCAATAAATTTTATACAGTGATGTAAAGTGTAAGAAATATATTTGTGTCTCAGCCTCAGCGTTGAACCCTTTTTGAGTAATTCTCTCTTTCTGTCTACAGCCTACAGGCGAATAAGTGCCAACTGAGCTGTGAAGTTGGGACCTATTATAATGGGCACCGACGGGCATGTGAAAAGTGCCACACGACTTGTGCCACCTGTGCAGGTAAACATTGTACATTTATTTAAAGCACTTTATTTTCCATTTAGGCTTACAATAGAAGTTGATTACAACCTTTCACTTAAATGTAATTTATAAAATAATGAAAAATAAACTAGTTATAAAATATAAAATAAAATAAACTGTGGGAGAGAACACTGATTGGCCATTATATTTTTGTAATGCATATATGCCCCTATTAGTCAGCAATTTTTAATCCAAAAATGACGAGAAGCTATATTCGTTGTGATGCACAGTATTATGTAATTTTGAAGTTCTAGACTTAACAAGACTGTGCCTTCTGAGACCGTTATGTCTGTGCCGTTAACTCCAGTGTTCAGACACGGCAGCTAATTACTAATGCTTTGCAGAACAACCAGTGCTTAGCTTCTGAATATAGTTCATCCAGCATAATTACTGTTGTTAGCTCTGATTCTGCACCAGATTTAAAAAATGGTGCATAAAATATATATAAATATATATATAAATATGTATATTTAAAAAGTCATAATTCTGAAATCATTTTGACTTTTTATCTCACAATTTTTACTTAGGTTCTAATAATTTCATAATTGAGTTTTCATGTCAGTTTAGAATTTTTATTTATTAGCATGTCATTAATACTAAAATCAAAATTATGACATATGTCTGTTATCACGGTACTAAAATCTCATTACTTGGTACCAGTAACATCCAGTAACACCAGTTTGCTGTACCAATTTCAGTATATAGCAAAAAACTGCAGAATTAAGGACTTTAAAAAAGTTGTCCAGTTTTGTCTTATCGATTATCAGTCATCGCAGTTTCCAATTCAATTTCACATTTAAATATGCTTTTCAATTCAGAAATTTAGCAGCACGAAAAACTAAACTTGTATTCAGATTGTGAATGACTAATAAATAGAAAGCAAGAGAAGAGCCTCCCTTTTATAATCACTAAGGCTGTTGTTTTCTAAAGCGCAAGCTAAATTAATTCTATTATATTATTTATTATAACGGGAGTTACTTAAATTGTACAATGAAAATCGTATGTACAATGCATTTACACTAAATTGATTAAAGGAGAACTTATTTTAACATTGAGCTCATTTTTTTGTACATTTGGAGTGCTGTCAGCACAGAAAAAAACGACAAAAATCGGTGTTGCCTACACCGCGTTATCCTCTATTTAAAATTAGCACCCTGTTGATTTTCAATGGGGCAAGTTCTAAACCTGCTTTTAGCCTCTTAAAGGACAACTCCGGCGCAAAATGAACCTTTGGTCTAATTACACATTGCTACCTAGTCAACCGTTATCCGAGATTTGTTTTCATGATTGCCGAATGTAAATAGTTTTATTTCTAAAAACAGTTTAGCCTATAACGCTAGTATAATGCTAGTATGTAGGGCATAGAGTAATGACAAATAAAAATCGCTTGTTATTACCACTAACAAGGCTCAAAATAGCCCCACACCAACGCAACAGCATAACAAGGGTCCCTACATTCAAACCGAAGCATTGAGAACTTTGTTAGTGTCCAAACAGTTTAATAAGAAGATATTTTATACACACAGTCAACTTCGCGAATACAGGAAGAAGCCATCTTTGAAAAATAGTCTCGACCAGTCGATCTACGAGCGCCGATCCAAGTGCGCTGAACTGTGCAGAATCTCATATGTTCAGTTGTTTTCGGAAGAAACACAAACACAAACCGTTTTCTTCTCTTCATATACACGTAGCCTACTGTTCGCGCTCACCTTATCACCTTATTCACATCTCACCACCGCACTTGGATCGGCGTTCGTAGATCGACTGGTCGAGACTATTTTTCCAAGATGGCTTCTTCCTGTATTCGCGAAGTTGACTGTGTGTATAAAATATCTTCTTATTAAACTGTTTGGACACTGACAAAGTTCTCAATGCTTCGGTTTGAATGTAGGGACTCTTGTTATGCTGTCGTTTTGGTGTGGGGCTATTTTGAGCCTTGTTAGTGGTAATAACAAGCGATTTTTATTTGTCATTACTCTATGCCCTATATACTAGCATTATACTAGCGTTATAGGCTAAACTGTTTTTAGAGATAAAACTATTTACATTCGGCAATCATGAAAACAAATCTCAGATAACGGTTTACTAGGTAACAATGTGTAATTAGACCAAAGGTTCATTTTGCGCCGGAGTTGTCCTTTAACATCCTTTATTTGTCATTATATGTGCACAGCCATATGAGTGGTGTTATTAAGAGTGACCAGAGTTGTGGACTCGAGTCGCATGACTTGGACTTGACTTGGACTCGAGTCCCAAATTTGATGACTTGCGACTCGACTTGACATATTCAAAGATGAATTGCGACTCGACTTAGACTTTGACAATAATGACTCGCGACTTGACTCGGACTTGAGCCCTGTGACTTGGAAAGACTTGACCTACCTTCTAAAACCACAGATCAGAGTTGTAATAATCGCTGACTGTAGTATAGTGCTGTGTCATTGACGCATGATCACAGCGCTGATTAGCGCTGCTTTCGCACGTTTGGCACTGAGCCAGAGAACACGTGATAGAGTGCGTTCAGCAGCGCGTGTCAGTTGTCATTTATTATCACACTTTCAGACAGTTTTCAACCAAATAATGTTTTCTGTTTTCTTTTTCAGGCATTTAAATACACAAGTACTAGCGAACCATTTATAATTTGAGAAAGAAACTAAGTAAGCGGAAATAATAAACCATTCAAATGTAATTTTGAGACATGTTATTTTTTCCCCCACAACAAACGCACATTTTAGCCTATAGGTAACTATAAAGTCTTCTCCCTGTTTACCAGCCACTCACTTTCATGTCTTTTGGGAGAAATGGATGGATTTACGTTACATTTTGTACATGACAGGAACATAGCTATGGCACATAGCCCCAAAAAGTGTCACGTGACGCTTGATATGTCGCCATGGAAAAAGAAATGTTCTAGTACAATTACTGTCGCGTTAACAAAATAGTTTAACCAGGGACTCAATATTTTAAACTTAATGTGCAGCAAATCACTAGCCTGGCATGCCAGACCTACATCAAGATGTTAGGTCTGGAAACTCATCATTGACGGGGCTCAATCCGAGGGGCGGGATAAACGGTTGTCTTTCAAATTCTCTCTGCACGCAATTGGATAGCGCTAAAGCCAATCAGAGCAACGAAGAAGGTGACGTACTCAGCGGAGCAAGTTGATATATTAAACTTTTACCGCATCCAGTCCAGCTGTCAACATTGAAAATAAGAGAGATTTCCCAGAATCCATCCCCAAAATAAGGGATTTTTTTGTTTTTTACACGACCTGCAAACTTTCAAAATAAAACACTAATCATTAAAAGTCAAAAGAGTTTATAACTAGCCTACATATGTGTGAGAGAGAAAGAGACAGTATGTGTGTGTTTTTGTGTGTATGAGAGAGAAAGAGACAGTGTGTCATTAAAAAAAATAATATCATAGAGAATGTTTAAATATTAATATCAGCTTACGAGGGAAACGGAGCCGGAGTAGTGGTGCTTCGGGGTGGTGGAGATGATTCGGGAGAGGTCCGTGCACCTATACCGATCAGAGCGCGCACTGACACGGAGTAAAGCCTTATCCTCGACGCCACAGCACGAGTGGGCAAAAATGACAAGTTGATCGTTTCGCCACAGCTTTTTTGTAACAGCGCGCGCGGCGCCGGCCGCATCCGAGGATGAACGACTTCAGACCGAATATGTCCGAGCTTGCTCTGACCGGCTCAACTCTGTCGTCATTATGTTAAGCCCGCCCGCCGACTCTATACACAATGTGATTGGCCCTACCAGAGTTGGGGTTTTCCAGCTCAAACGTCTATGGAGAGTTGCTAGACCACACTTTGCTGCAAAATAATTTTTGCTGCCGCTAGGGTGCGTCTAGATTTCTAGGCTAGCAAATCACGATAAATTTTCCCAATGAACAGTTACTTTTGTTTTTTTATTTTTAAATCTGCATTGCCACTCTTCACATTCAACCAATCAGACAACCAACCAATCCACATCCACTAAGTTTGAATAAATATGATAATATTATGTATTATTATATTATATCATATTTTAAAAGCCTTCCTGATATAAATTAGTATACATTTCATTTACTATAGTAATTAACACAGAGACAGTAATTTTTGCAAAAAGCACTAATGACTTGTAGCTTGAACTCGAGGACTTGCGACTTGTGGGTCTTGACTCGGGACTTGACTTGGGACTTTAATGCAAAGACTCGAGACTTACTTGTGACTTGCAAAACAATGACTTGGTCTCACCTCTGAGAGTGACCACGGTCAATCTGACTGCAGTAGATGTGAAAGATATTAATAAAAATTATGTTAATTCAGCCAGCTCACATACCTGTATTTACTTCCTGTTATCGGTAGAAGCCCACAGTAGTCGATTGTCGAGTTCGCGCGCGTGATCATTGGTAAAAATGAAACTCAAAAACCTCCTCCGTGTGTTCAACATCTGATATGGATGAATTATCCATTTGAGCTGATATTCTCAGAACACCACACAGCACCATCATTGGCTGACAGTCTGAGTCTACACTGTTGCTTAGTTACCTTAGTTAGCGCAAACTCAACAATCGCCTACTGTGGACTTCGACCAAAAACAGGAAGTGAATACAGGAATGTGAGCTGGCTGAATTAACACCATTTTTATTAATATCTTTTACATCTACTGAAGTCAGATTGACCGTAGTCACTCTTAATAACACCACTCACATGGCTGTGCACTTGTAATGACATATCAAGGATTTTAAGAGGCTAAAAGCAGGTTTAGAACTTGCCCCATTGAAGTCAACAGGGTGCGAATTTTAAAAAGAGGATAACACAATGTAGGCAACACAGATTTTTGTCGTTCGAAACCTTTGACTCTCAGGCCCTTTTTACACCTGGTATTAAGATGCATTTTGGTCGATCGGATCATAAGTGGACGACACTAAATGCGGGTGCAAACGGGGTGTAAACGTTTTAAGCATGTCCACTTTTGACCACTTCCAGAGGTAGTCAAAAACCCATTCAACCAGATTGCATTCATAGTATAAACGCCACAAAAGACACGTACTCTAACTTAATGCGTAAACATGAAGGGAAGCGCGCTAGCCAGACAGGATTTAAAATTTGTCGGCTGAAGACCCAAGTTTGTTTTGAAGACGAAGATCGTACCAAGCACAATGTTCGCTCGCCATTCCTGATTTCTAACACGCAATTTACATATGTACATTTTTGTCCATGCCTCTAAATCAGTGAATTCATTCTTTCTGAGATTAGCTTCCATCCCTAATGAAATGTGAAGTCACAAATTATTTGTGTTTTTGTAACTACACTCAAAAAAATTATATGTTGGCTTTAATTAATTATAATTTGTCAACAGGTTCCACATAACTGGATTACGTTAAACAAACATAATTTGTTCATGTAACTTTAACATAATAGAATTATGTAATTTTAAATTACCCAATTTAAGTAGTCTCAACGTGAATTTTTAAAGACTTCCTGACGTGATTCAAAGGCATTTTATTATATTCATTCATCCATTTATATTTCATTTGATTCAGTGACATTTAATTAAAGTGTTAGACTTTAGCTAGCTATTTGCTAGCAGAAGCACATATTAGCATCTTGAATGCTAAGATTTACATGCTGCTTCATTCAAGGCAATTGAAATTAGTGAAATAGGTCGACAGTCGAAAAAAATTCCCCACTCTTCTCCACAATGGTAACCCACTGTAATTTAAATGGTTTAAAAATTCCAATGTAATTTAACATTAAACACTATTACACACTATCAAGTCTTCCCATTTTCTAAATTACTCAAAAAAACAAACATAAAATAACACTTAATTTTAACTTTTTTCCTCTCTTAATTCAACCATATGCAAAGCATGCTGGGAACTAAGAGCACTGCCCAGTTTCAGTTAAGGCAACACAAATCAATCATGTAATCCAACACAAACAGATTAAGTAAACTCAAGTTGTTCATAGATTTTAGCAGATTGAACACAATAAAATTAAGTTCGGCCAAAATGGCAGTCGGCTCACACTATACTGCCACCCTCTGGATGTACACATTTTTTACTTAGCATAAATGGTTTGTGTTTAGACAACACATTAGGATTTTGTACTGTCAAGTTGAGACACAATTACATAGACCTTAATAGAAAAAAACATGTAAAGTCAAAAAACAATTATTATAAGTAAACCATATATAAACATATTATGTAAAGTGCACAACCTCCCTAGTTCATTTTTTGGAGTGAAATACACTATGGCCAATGGCCTTCTATGCATCTCATTATTTGCGGTCTGCTTTTTGTGGCGCATGATGTTATGTCGTCCATGTTCTCAGGAACTGGCATGGAAGCGTGTAATGACTGCGCTCCAAACTATTACTTCGAGGAGTGGCGTTGCGTCTCCAGCTGCAGCGCGGGATATTACTTGGCGGAACAAACGAAAGACAACGGAGACGTCCAAAAGTCCTGTCAAAAGTCAGTACTTCACTGCTGAATGTGACATCTGAGAAAGTGTTTCCATTGAAGGCGGTAATGATGCGTTTGACACGTGGCGGATGTGTGATTGTGCCTCCAGGTGTGATCCTACATGCTACGCCTGCGCAGGCCCGGGGGAGGGGAACTGCAGCTCCTGTGTCAACGGATATAACCTGGAAAATGGTTTGTGTGTCGTCAGCACCATCTGCAAAGATGGTGAGTACCGTAGATTCATCCCTGTTAGCTTTCGTGTTTTCTTTACTCTGAATCTTTTGTACAGCAAAATATTTTAGTTTTGCATGGGGATTAATCATGGTTTGTTGATTTTGTCTTTCTGATATTGCCTTTTTTGGAAAAAAAAAACATGTCTAGAGCACATTTCACCCCAAAATAAATAAAAAATTACACTTTTTTTGAGAGGGGGAGGGGGGTTTAAAGCACATTCTTATTATTGTGCGTGTGAATGTTTTACAGAACGTCAGAATGTTGAAATTCTGAGTCCAGAAATTATGCTGACCAACATTTGCTAAATACTACAAGTTAAAATAACTTTTTTTTTTGAATTTGAGTTTATTTTCAAATTTTGTTTAATCTTGTGAAATAATCACACAATTTTCAGCATTGTTAGTCCTGACATGATTCTTCAGAAATCATTCTATTATGCTGATTTGCTTTTCAAGAAACATTTCTTATTATTATCAATATTGAAAATAGTTGTGATGCCTAATATTTTTTTCAGTATTCTTTAATGAATAGAACATTCAAAAGAACAGTATAAATTTAAAATATCCATTTTTAATGTAAAAATGTTTCCTTGCTGAATGCATTATGTATTAATTTCTTTCAAAAAAAATGTAGTGACCCTAAACCTGTGAAAAGTACTGTTATTTTCCATGATTCTCAATATGGATTCTCAGTTTTTGTAATGGGTTTTTAAATTTATATTTGCAGCACAACAAATGATGCATTAATACTTTACATTAAGAAAATGTATTAATATAAATTATTTTATTTAATTCAAAAATATAATTTTGAACATAATTTCTTCTGATTTTGAGGTGAAATATGTCTGGTTTCTTGAGATGTGCCCAATATTTCAGGACAATTTATTCTCAAATTTTTCTTTATGGGTAACACTTTACAATAAGTTTTCATTAGTTTAAAAGTCCTCCGTAATCAATAATTTTATCCCTTAAAAGTAAACTCATCTTTGATCACCAAAATGACATATTTAGCGTTTTTTCATATTTAGTGACATATTTAGTGTCTTCATGGCTTAAAATAGCTTGAATGTAACTACACCCTTGCCCCAATTAGTATACACGATTCTATAAATATGAAAATTAGCCCCGCCTCCACTCACTCACGCCAGCTCAGAGATCCACTAGTTGATGATCACACGTTAACGTGATTGGTTAGTTTGTGACATCAGAAACACCAGTGAACATGGTTTGTCTTAAAGCATATTAAAAACACATTACAAACTTGATTTTCACCACAACAGAACTTTAACATGAACTAATAATGAACAATACTTAATTTAAGTTAATTTTAATAAAACATTTACTGAAACATTATGGAAATCGGAATTAGTTTTGTTAACATTAGTTAAGGCGAGACACTACAGGAGAATAGGGTAAAAAAAAGATTTAACTAGCAGATATCACAATGAAACTTTCCAAGTCGATTACCTACATTAAGATGAGAAAAAAAAATATTACAAGTTTTCTGTAATTTAATGTTTAAATATGCAAATGAGGCATTATCTAATGAAATATGCACTAATTTGCATGTATTTTAAAAAATGAAATCTGAGCATTGAATAAAGCCAGGTTCAAAATTCTTTTTTCATTGTGTTCACACATTAGATCATGAGAAAACAATTACACAGGGATTTATGGATATCTACTTTTGTTATCCTGTAAATCAGAATATACAGCCAATTGCCTTGAAAACATTATTTTTTGGAATAAAATGTTATATAAATCAGGCTAGGAATAATATATTTACAAATCCCTCTGTAAATGTCTTCATAATATTACTAGGTACAAGACTGGAAAGTCGGGTGTATATAGGTGCTACTGAAGTGGAGATTTCATACTTGGAATATGAGAGAAAAGTCATTTTGAGAAAACTGGCCTTAAAGATTTAGCATCAGCCAATGAGATTGTGCATTTAGAGTTAAATCCCCCTTTTACTTTCACGATTGGTTGCTTATAAAAAGGAAATGACCATATTTGGATCCAACAGCGTTGTACTGGAGAAAAAGAGCTTTCTAACGGTGTGTGTTATGCAGTGTTGGGTAAATTACTCAAAAAAAGTAATTAATTACTAATTACTAATTACTTCTTCAACAGTGTAATTAGATTACTGTACCAATTACTCTCTCTAAAAAGTATTTAATTACTTTTAATTACTAATTACTTTCAAAATCCCATATCAATCTCAACCAGCTGAATAATACAAGGACATGAATCTGTTTTAATTCTTTCAAATAAATACTATAAAATTGCATGAATTATCCTTAAACTGACCAAGGTGGAGAAGGTTACATTATAAAAACATAATTTTTAACATCAGACAATACATTTTGATGTTAAACCCACTATTGTTTTATGTCTAATCTCATGACATTTCACAGTTTTTTTCATACATATTTTACAATAATTCATATGAATTTCTACGAGTGCGTTCGTACGATTTATACACCTCATAAAATGCATACGAATCGCTGTGAGATCGGATTGATCTATTCACAGTATTTACCTCAATTACATCAGAAGTAACTGTAATTAAATTGCAGATAAATGAAGAGTAATCCCTTAATTTACATTTTCAAGGGAAAAGTAATTAAAATACAGTAACTAATTACTTAGTAATTAGTTACACCCAACACTGATGTTATGACAGGGTGCAGATCGCGATCGCTGAGCAGCAGGATGATTTATAACGACAACTTTAAAAGAATTTTTGAGAAATCTACCGACGCAAACAGACAAAGTGTAGTAAAATAAAGACCTAAATGTGTATTTTGGACTTTTTTTCACCACAAGTCTGAAAGAAGACATGTTATTGAAGACAAATATCCCAAAATGTTTTTGCCTGCCGTGTCTCGCCTTAATGCACCGTGATTTAGAGCAAACAATACCCAGCTGGATTGTAATTAACTAACATGAACTAAGATGGTAATACATACTGTAACAAATGTATTGCTCATTGTCAGTTCGTGTTAGTTAATAAATTAACAAATGTAAACAAATGAGACCTAATTGTAAAGTGTTACCTCTGATGACCCAAGTGCATTTTGGGAACCTTGAGTTCAACATGGGCTTCATTTTTACAGTGGAGCATAATGTGTGCTTTTTCTAGCAAAGGAAAATAAAGATACTCTGCAAACCTGTGACACTGTAAAAATGATTTTATTTTTAAATCACTTTCTAAATGTTTGTTCTCCTTTTCTTCCCGATGATCTTTCCTTCAAATCTTTTCATCCTGGATTCCAATCACACCCGGATATCCTCCGTCCGTCGAACAATCGACTGGATCAAAACAAAACAAAACAAAACAAAACAACATTCGCCTGTCACCCATCACCTCGCTACGATCTGCATCGCTTCCTCTCCGCTGCCCGATCGCGTGCTCTGTTTCTGCTCCTCTCTCCTCTTCCTGCTCTCTGGAAAGCAAATGAAGAATCGTGGGCTGAGGGAAGTTTCTGTGTGCTTGTGAAAAAGAACAATCTGTGCCAGAGGAAGGTTCTGCAGCAGCTGTGCTGTAGAACATGTTCTCTAAAGGGCTGAAGGAACTTTTCCGGCCCCACTTGCCGCTCACGTTCCGCTAATTTATATTCCGGTCGGGAACCTCGAATATGGGACTACATTGTGAGGTTTCTCGATGCCAGAACTACAACAAACCTACCTTTATCTCTGTGTGTCTGTCTGTGTGTGTGTGTGTGCGTGCGCGTGTTCGTATCGACAGAAGCTGTCAGGGTGGTGCGACTGGGATCAGTAATAAACAGCAAATCATACATGTCGGTATTTTGTGACCAAAGCATGGATGCCAAATTTTTTTTTTACCTTTTTCTTCCCTTTGGGTCCAGAGAAGAATTTGGAGCGACATGCTGAGCGTTGAAGGGGCGGTTCTTTATGTTTCCGCTCGTTTCACGCGTTATGACAGCAGTGATCAAAGCCAGTTTGTGCATATTCTGAATAAAGCACACTCAGAGAACCTCTACAAGTTTCAGCAAGACCTCTGTGAGCAAAGGAACGACATAAACCATAGCGCAGGTTCATCTCCTGATCTTCACGACTGCGGTAAAATCAATACAAGATACAATAAGAAGTACTTTCCTGAAGGGATGAGTATTGTACTAACACTAATGACCCGTTTAGCTGATGAATGCCGTCATGTCAGGTGGTCTCACTGTTCAGAAATTCTTCACCTCAGGCTCAGATCTCTTACCTGTTTGTGTGTGTGTGTGTATGTGTGTGTGATTGCGTGTGCATTTCATTATTCAAGTGGAAAAATAGGTTTCGGGAAACCTAGGCGTAACCACAACTGGTGTTAGTGTAGCCAAGAAACATTGACTGGGCTGAAGTACAGGTTTTAGTCGTGGTAGCTGAAATGAGGTTTGAAACACTTTTTAATTCATTTTACCTTACCAGGCCATTCGTGATATGCCTTTAAAAAATGAAATAAATCCCTATACATGCATTTTTTTTTGTATCTTGCCATTTCATGAAACAGCTCCACAATATTAATCCTACATAGTTAATGTGAAATGAATAGTGTGTCCGGGTAGATCAGGGTCAGCTATTTATATTTTATTGATTTATCATGCAAATGTATAGTGAAACCGCTCCATTTTAATCAACTTTGAAATGGCCACTTAAAAATAGTTCATTATTCCATGTCTTTACGGGAGAATAAAACTTTTATTCACATAACTGGTGCTATTGACATAATGGAGTTGTGAGTTTTTTGAATTCACATTTGTGTCTTGGATTCGTGACGTCCAACATATATTTGTGAATTCAAGTTAATTTTTAGTTTAGTTGTTTATTTTTGATCATACTGGCCATTTTTTACTGTATGCCATTGCAGTGTCCTTGGGGAAAAGAAAAGAGAAATACTTGAGGGGAGTGTATTACGTTTTAATAAAGGTCAGAAACGAGGTGAAATGTTTAGGTATACTAATAGTACTACACAACAAATTAGACTTCTACATTCATTAAGGACATGTTCGACCAATCCACTTTTGCTCAATGTTAAGGGGATTTCTGTCTTTTATTTATGAATGCTGTGGTTTAAGATGACATAGCCTTTTATTTATGAAAAAGATTTATAAATGGTCTTAGTTCAAATGAGTTGTGTTTTGTGGATGGCGTTGCAGCCACTTAATGCTAATTGAGTATTCATGACGCAAAAAAAGTTGTAGTATGATGTACGTTTTTTTTTGCGGACTCAATACATGCAACGTTACATAACTAATGTTATATAGAGAATCAGTCTATGTTCAAATGTGTTGCATTTACTCTGTTCTGGCAACGTTTTTTCTTATTGTATATATGTATTTTTATCTCTATTAACCTTAAAATATATTTTGCACCCACGTTCAATTGAAATAAGGGGGGAAAACGGATGAGTTTTCTAAAATTATTTTATAATTCTGTTTTTAGCCGGCTGCCATTGACAGTTAGTCTAGATGAAGATGTTTGTAGTCAGGGCCAAGATAAATAAAATGTTTTATCATGTAGATAAGACTGGACGAAACAAATGGTTTACTGATCTTTTTATTAATGAACTTTAAAATAAAAACACGACTCAGAGAGATTAAATGAGACTACTTTTGTTTGCTCATTTAAATGACATGCTTGCTCAAATTACTGGTGAAATCTTCGGTCATTTTTGACCACACAATTTTACTTAATCGGAATGGTACGAAACTTTGGGAAAGGAAAAGAAAAATCATGGACATGATTCGAAAAGGTTAAATGGTCTTGAAAAAAAAAAGGTCACACGTGAAACCCTCGCGGTAAAAAATGACTGCAGTGGAAACATTTGGTACTGCGCCTAACAAAATCTCACCGCAAATTTGAAACCCAACTGGTTTACATTTATGGCTTTGATTTTCTTGCAGTTTTAGAGTAATATTTTGAAGTATGTTTTGAGACCTATATATTTCAAATAAAAATTGAAAATCGTATTTTTGTGCATTTTCCTAACAATAAACGTGAACTTCTACAACTTTGTTCACTTTTTTCACTTATGAATTAATCTGCCAAGTGTCTTCTTTAAAAAGAGACCAATCTATGTGCTCAAAACTAATGACAGTTTTAATGTCTATGCTCAGGTCTACTTCATTAATATATCATTTATACCATAAAATCCCATAAAAATACAAAATAGTAAATATAATCATTATAAAACCAAAATATAGTACATTAATTTCATCTAAAAAAAAATTTGTTGACCGCCGCACAAGGATCACCAAAGGCACAATCCGACTGAAATTTTTAATTTGGCTGTAAATGGGCGAAAACAAACCCAAGTGACCTGAGCCATATATAGAGTTAAGAATGTCATTGATCCATAAACAACCACCATAGTGTTTTGGCGTCGAATTTAACGCTGACAAGCACCGCTCACATTTTTCATCAGAAAAATCTAGTGTTGTTGAACCACTTGCTTACTTTGACTTCACGAAATATTGTTTGGAGTTAAATTCTTGTGGTGAACTGGTGTGAGAATGATTCGACTTCTCCTTGTTTCCTCACAAAAGGCTTCTTTTTTTAAAGGGAAGAATTCGGCATTTGACAGAGAGAAATTGAACTCAAATGTGCACTGGTCACAATGACTTTAACAGAGACAATATATGCGCAGCCCCTTGTTGTGACCTGTGGCCGTTTCCTTTAGAAGGAACATTTTTGAACTATTTGTGCTCCCACTCAGCCATTGTCACTGGTGAATAAAATGATATAACCATTACTATTAACACTTTAGCTGTTTCAAATGTTAGAGTCCTATGTCGAATATCAAAGTAATTCTTAAGCTTTTTAATATAAGCCATTTGAGTGAGAAAACTCCTTTAACTCGGGGACGACATTGGCTTTTGGCTGTCCTGTGATTGACAACTCAATTACGGTCATGTAGGGTCGTGAGCGTTTGCATCAGGATTGTCAGATTTGAATGAATAGAGTGTATGAGAGCGTAAGCTGAGGTCATCTGGAGGGTCAGTCGGCCATAGATATCCCGCTCACTCTAAAGGAAAGCCTGGGGGTTAAAGGTTAACTCAATGTCTTTAGCTTTCTTCACAGTCCCATGACATCACTTTTGGATAGTTTTGTATCCATTCTGGCACCTTGAGAGTTATAAAGCTGCATTCGTTTTTTGTAAGATTAATCTGTTGCCTTTGTGTCTCGACTTCGAGTTACTGTCATGACTCATCTTTATTAATATAATCTTTTCTTGGATTTCTGAAAAAGATTTGTTTTGTTTATGCTAACAAAGACATTGGGTTTAGTTCAAGTGATTCGACGGTGTATGTGCAAGATCTTTTTATGTGGTCATTAATTGCAACTCACAAAATCCTCTTCTTCTAAATAGTCTGATTTCAGTTGATCTTTTCTAAGGCCGGCTCATATTATGTGTGCATCCTGCATGAGCTTGATTTCTCCTCTTGAGTGTTGTGATTTATGAATCCTGCATATGCATGGCCTTTTGAATTGTCTGTAATCTAAGTTGTCAGCCGGTCAATCCTTCAGCCAGAAGTCTTTCTCAGTAATTAAAACTAAAGCCCAGAACAGGTAAGCACTTGGTTTTTCTATCGTTTTGTATATATTTGTAAGTATGCTTATTTGTATTTGGTTTTGTTTGCTTGTTTCAATTTATGTTTTATTGATTGGTTTTGTTTGTTTTCATCATTTGGTTTTGTTAATTTGTTAATTTGGTTTTGTTTGCTTGTTTTGTTTATTTGTCATTTGCTTTAGTTTTTTGTTTTAAAAATTATTTATCATTTCTTTTTGTTTGCTTGTTTTGTTGTCATTTGCTTTAGTTTTTTTTCCGTTTTTTTATTTATCATTGTTTGTTTGTTTTTCATTTAATTTTGTTCATTTCTTTTCTTATTTGTCATTTAGGTTTTTGCTTGCTTATTTGATTTTGTTTTTCGCTTGGTTTATTTGTATTTTTCTGTTTTATTTTATACATATTTTTGTTTTTGTTTGTTTTATTTTTCATTTAATTTTGTTTGTTTATTTTTCCTTTTTTTTATTTTATTTTTTTTTATTATGCCTCCGGGAAAAAACAAAACCAAGTTATTTGTGATGCTACATAAACATTATAATATTAGTATATAACAAACATTATTTAAATTTGGATTATTCACGTGCAACTGCTAATTAAGAGTCCCACTAGATAAAGTAGGATGTTCTAGTTTGCTCATGGCATTATATAATGGATCTGTATGTAGTTTATGTGTTGTCTGTATTTTATTTTCAGGGGAGTATTTAAGCGAACATAGTGAATGTAAACTGTGTGACTCAACCTGTTACAAGTGCACTGGACCTAAGAGTGAAGACTGCATGAGCTGCTTGTCCACTCGGTGAGAGTCTTACATCACCACAGTATATCCAAATACAGCTGTAGTGAGGCAGAATGTATAGTGTACGGGGAAAAGATTTCACTTTTGTTTTCTTTGGCAGTTTTTTTGACAATGGGCAGTGTGTGCTCGGCTGTGATTCTGGGAAGCACGAGAGGGATGGACAGTGTCATCTTTGCCACCCCACATGCCAGGAATGTTCAGACGAGGGGCCTGATAAATGCACTCGCTGTGGCAAAGGTAAACTGAGTCATGGCCACCTCGTTTAGCAGAGAAAAAGACGAGCTCTTAACATTGTTTCTATTCTGTTTCTGTTTTCACACAGATAAGTTCGGAGTGGAGCGGTACCTCTTTAAAACGGAGTGTCGTGAAAGCTGTCCAGGGGGTTATTTCCATTCTCCGAAGGGAACTTGTGATCCATGCCCTCCAAATTGCACCGTGTGTACGTCCACAGGCCACTGTCTCCACTGCGCACCCTCATACTACCCCAAAGACGGGACGTGTGCCAGACTGCTGTGTGGAGTGGGTCAGTTGCAACATAACTTTTCTAGAATGTTCCCATTGGATTGCTTGACTTTTTCCATTGTTTCTTTTTTTTTGTTGTGATTATTAAGGTTCTTGTTACTTCATTTTGGTATGTGAGGGAGTTTATTACACAAATATTATTAAAATTCTTCAGAAAATCAAATTATCGGATGAGCTGTAGGCCCAGTGTAAAAACAACAACTATGTTTTTGTTTTTTTTGCCAGTATTTTTCACTACAAAGTTCCCAAAATTTCTTATTTTCATTTTTTTAATGCTCTTAAAAAATATCTCATTCTCCTTTCTGCAATGTGAAAAATAATAATGTATAAAGTAAATTGCTACAATTAATACACTAATGTTATTTTTATATATATATATATATATATATATATTTTAAAATGTAATTGGTATCACTCTAACAACTTTGATTAATAAATCATTAACAAACATTATACAATGCTTAACAGAGTTAATATATATTCAAATAGCAAGAAATTTGAGATAATGTTTACTAATGATGAACTCATTACAGATCATTAGTACATTAAAATGCTTACAAATTTCATTAAACTTTCAATTCATATGATCGTGCACTACTTGTAAATTTACAAATGTCATTAAACTTTCATTTTTGTCTGCTGATATTTGTCTTAATTTTATGGAAACTGCGATACATTTTTGATTCTTAGATGAATAGAAAGTTAAACCAACAGCATTTATTTCAAATGGAAATATTTTGTTGTATTATAAATGTCTGTCACTTTTGACCAATTGAATGCACCCTTACTAAACAAAAGTATTGAATACTTTTTAAGAATAAAATCTTACCTCATGCTTTTGAACAGTAATGTAAAAAATTGTACATTTTAATATAGTAAAATAAACAGTAATGAGAATCTTTTAAGAGTCATCATTACAAATAAGAATTATAATAATCTAATAATTACATTTAATAGATTAAATAATATTAATTATATAAAGCCAGGGGGGTACTTAATGGTCATGAAAGTAAGGTCACAAAATCGTAATGGCTCTAAAAATGTACTTTTTTAATCTTTAGATGTTGCAGTACAATGTGACCAGGACTTGTATTTGTTTGATTCTCTCGTCTTGTGTGCTGTGCTAGATCACTTTAGCCTACATGTATCTGTAAATCGAACTCGCTGGATGTTGTTTGGCTTCTCACGACACCCACTGCTGTTTATCT
This sequence comes from Pimephales promelas, assembly GCF_988280905.1. Taxonomy (NCBI): domain Eukaryota; kingdom Metazoa; phylum Chordata; class Actinopteri; order Cypriniformes; family Leuciscidae; genus Pimephales; species Pimephales promelas. The sequence goes on from NC_142782.1 coordinate 11,247,166, forward strand.
CATCTTCTTCACAAATTTGCTATCACAGTCAAAGATGTGCTGAGCATGTGAAGAGCTTGTCTGCAGAAGTCAGACTGAAATAGCAGCGCAAATGAGAGAGTGGGGGAACAGAAATTCTTATCATTAGTGGCAGACATGTATAAACGGGTCCTGCGCTATCGCCTCCAGGGCTACCACACACACACACACAGTCTCGTCTGCTTTTTCCTGTCTTTTCAAACTCAAACACACTCTTTAACTCTCTTTTTATACATGCTTATACAGACACATGATCTAGTTTTATGTAAGTGCTGACTTGTGGTGTAATGCTTGTTCTTGTATAAGGTGAAGAAGCCGATCCAGATCATGAAGACTGTGTGACCTGTGAAGAGGGCTGTCAGCATTGCCTCACTGGTCAGTATTTCATTATTTGGATGGAAGTGTGAACAATATTTGCTTTTAAAAAATGAAATGCATCACATCTTCAGCAAAAAAAAAAAAAAAACAGGACCTCTTTAGTCAGTATTTAGTCTTGAAAACATCTGATTTATTAACATCCAGCAAAGAATAAAAATGTGAGACCACATTGAAAAGCTTTAGTATTTTACACATTATTATTTTTTGCATTATTATGCACCATTTTTTCATTCTTATGTTATTAACCCTATAAAGTTTAATGTATCATATTTGATATGCAAACTTCTAAGACCTCTAAATTATCAACATGATCAAAACTGTTGTTAGCTACTACTATTTCTACTACTAGATTTATTTAATAAATGGCATTTTAGTATAATTGTAAAACATCTCCCTTTAGTTTATACCACGTCTTTTTTGCTATGAAAACTTTAATAATTTTTATAAACTAAACATAATACATTTTTTTTTTTTTGTGGAAGATATCTATGGATTGCTGTTCTATTTGTAGACTTGCCCATGACACTTTACTGGACCATCATTATCGTACCATCAAATGTTCATTCGTGACATACTGTATGACTGCACTTGATAATACGAAATAAAAGAAAAGTTAAAAAAATATATATAAAAAATAAACATAATATATTTTTATTGTTGGTAATATTTATTTATTTTATTTTTTTAAAAAGTCATGTTAAAATGTGTATATCAAATACAAAACATCAGGATTATGCGGAACAAATCTCTCATGATCACTTAATCATCATTGTATTGCATTACATATATTTTGCCCCCACACAAAAATCACAGAGCTTTGATTATAAACTAAACTAAGACACATTATTGGGAGAAATAAAAAGCGACTACTGATATTTATATGAATTTTAAGCAAGTAGTCTGTTGTACTGCTTTAAAGATCTCATTAATTTATATTTCAGGCTGTCAGAATGCTGCCTTACTTTTTGGTCATATAAATATCAGCAACTCCACCAAATTGCATTTTCGAATATAATTTGAAAATAATTCTTTCTGAATATAATTTTAGCTTTTTCCTCATCGAGTATGAGCTACATATTCTCACAATATCATATATGAGCCATAAAAGCCTGTCGAATACGATACTCAACAAAAATACAAAATGCATAATTATTTTTTGTATATATGACTTTTATATATGACTTTTTTTTATAAATTAGAAAATAATACAGAATAGAAGCATTTTCACTAGAGGTCTCAGACTTTTGGACTCCTTTTGCAGTAGCTGCACCAGTCACTTATTAGATGCGTGTTTAGTGCACAGATGATAGGAGTCGTGCTTGTCTCACAGCTTCCCGTATCTCTTTTCATCTGTTGTAGTTGTTAAACTTATGAGTTTGTCTGGTTTATGCCTCCTCCATAGTATGTTTTTTTTTTTTTTTTTTTTTTTTTTTTGCCATTGTAACTCAAAAATGCTGTCTAGGTTAGTCTGCTCACCAGGTTGTGAGACATAGCAAGTCCGTGTGTCAGAAGATCAAGGTGTTAAAAACACAGATAAGCGTCTAACATCAGATCAGCCCGCAGCTTTTCGGCTCATTTAAATGAGATAAAACGATAAGGTGGGAGAGATACATATTTATTTAAAAAAAAATATATATATATATATATGCTGACACTAGAAGCAAAAAAAAAACCCTTACACTGGGAGTAGTTGAATAAAATACCATTCATCGTCGAACCACGATCTGTCCCCCTCTGCTGGTCAATGTACAATTTCAAGAATAATGTTTTTTTTTTTTTGGAACTGAGAGGCACTTAAAGAGATGTTTGAAGCTTGAAACAGTAAATAATCGCTCATACATCACTTAATTTATTTTTTTCTGCAGCAGCTTAGTTAGATAAACTATGTTTCCTAAACAGTTTTATTGCTTATCTTACCTAGGGCTGAAATATTTGGAAACACTTTGATAAAAATTTAAACCAAAGAAAGTTGCTGTTCTGTATAAATTATTAAGACAATGAACATGTCACAGTATCACATTCTTGCATTGCAAATTGCATTTCCAGTCAAAGCTCCTAAAACACCTTGTCATTTCAGTAATCTCTGTCTTTGAGATATTCCCGTTTCCCTGAAGAGTGCATTAACAGTATGACTTTTCCCTTAGCGGATCCAGAGCATTGCATGTCTTGTTTACCGGACTATTACCAGTAAGTTCGCCTCTTACTTTTTGACTTCTTGAGTGTTTAATTGGTGTGTTAATATTTTAGAGGGTCAGAGATTGTGTATTTCTGCAGGTTGAGATCGAGCTGTCGCAAAACCTGCCCCGAGAGGACGTTTGAGAACAAGGAAGGGGAGTCGAGGAAGTGCTCTCGATGTGATGATCACTGTCTGACCTGTGATGACTCTGAATGTTTCCTTTGTGAGGAAGGCTTCTTCCTGTCAGGTTAGATGATTTTTTTTTTTTTTTTTTTTTTTTTTACATGCCAATCTGTATTGGTGTTCAGGCTTTATGTCTGTACTGTATGTGAGCGACATGCGTTTGAAAGAGAACTTACCAGTCATGGTGTTTTCTCTGCTGTCCTTTTAAGTGATAGTTCACCCAGAAATGAAACTGTATTTTTAAATTAGTTTAATTTAGATTCATTTTCACTCTGTTATTGTTAGTTTTAGTCTAGCCTTCCAAATTTCCAGTTTTCGAATTTAATTAATTAATTTAATTTAATTTAATTTTTTTATATTTTATAGTTGTAAAAAGTTAATTAGCAAACAGTTTTATAATATACCGTCAAATAAAAAACAAGTTTCAGTGTTTTTTTTAGTTAGTTTGTTTTTGTTTTCTTCTGGTTTTCTTTTCCTTTCTCAGTTTTTGTTATTTTGTTTTGTCTTGTGTTGTATCCTTTCTGTTAGTTTTTTTTTGTATATATATATATATATATATATATATATATATTTTCAACTTTCAGTTTTTTTTTTTTTTGGCTGCCAAAGTTAATCAGCAAGCAGGTATCATTTAAAAATGTTTAACTGCATTTTAAAGGGTTAGTTCTGTCAGTAATTACTCACCCTCATGTTGTTCCAACACCGTAAGACTTTCGTTCGTCTTCGGAAACACAAATTAAAGGTGCATTGCGCAAGTCTCTGAGTTTCTGCAGAACTATGCCTCCTCTGGCGACAAGCGAAACTGCAACCAGAGGTGTGCGCACTCATGGACCACACGCACTTTTGCACAAACTGTTCATAACCAAAGGAGCATCAGCCACACAAGTCTTTTGTTACAGTCATAATGCCTTCAGAGTTAAAGGTGCAATACCTAAGATTTTTGCATTAAAATATACCAAAATCACAAGGCCAGTGTTATATATTTAGTTAAGATGATAACTTACAATATTCCAAACGTTTCAATCAATGTTTAAATCGCGAGAAAATTGAGATTTTAACCAAGGAAACGGGGCGTGTGAGCTGGGAGTCGCCAGTCAATCGCATCATATCCGCTTACCTCGGTTTCTGCTCGTACTACGTGTAGTCCTGGACAAATGCGGTAGTTGTAGTTGTGCGTTAGCGTCTATCAAGCAACAAATGTAAGCTTGTTTCGCGCATTTGTTATGGAATGGAGCACAATTTTTCTTTTCATTTATTCTGGGAATGTGAACTGCTGGCTGTAAAGGGGGTCGCACACCGGACGAGAAGCGCCGCGCCACGTTTAGGACAACTCCAGGTAACGTTATCGAACACCGGACGCGCACTTTCTCATCAGTGTATGGCCAGCAATATTGTTATGTTTAATGACAGAAAATGAAGATAATGTCTGTTCTATGTTATGATTGTACTGTACAATTAAATACAATCGTTGCTGAGTCTGCATTCTGAAAACTTTACCTCAGAGCATCCGTTAACTGAATGAATTGAGAATCTCACCTGAAAAATCTAATAACATCACCAATTGTCATTCAAGCAGCTGATTTCTGTAAATGAATGCAAAACTATGCATATTGAAGCATAGGGCGAAGTCAGGATCCATTAGCAAACGATTTGAGACAAAAATAAACCATGTAAATTGCGCTCTGTGGCGCAGTAGGATTTTGAACACGGTCCTGAGGCGTTGCTGGGTGCCGCGGACAGACGGCAAATGGCGCCGCTGGTATGTGTAACGTTACACTCATAGATAATAATGTGTTCGAATTTTAAAGATGTGGCGCGACGCCGCGCTGAGCTTCTCGTCTGGTGTGCGACCCCCTTAACGTTAATTTTGTGAAACTGTAGCTGTGGTTGAATACTTACATGACATGAAAAGATGTGTCAAATGTACATGATTTTTTATTTTTATAAAGTTACCAAAAAGGAGGACCAGCCACGTCAACTCCTTGCAAGAGACCTAGCTGCCCCTTCAAACCCTCTCCACCATAGCTTCGTCCAGTGACTCGTACAGTAACATCTGCGATAACTAATTTACTTAAACCTGACTTCTCTTGCGGTTACTTCAGTTTACGGAAAAACAAGCATGTAAACGCAACATTTATAGAAATCTAACTTTACCTCATCCATGACAACTAATTTTCGATTCCCGTCTGACTGATTTATCCACGGTGGAGTTGAAAACAACAGTTCCCATCATTCCGCGTTTCTCCACGTCGTCATCAAGCAAAGCCGTTGTTGTCGTTTTGAATGTAGCGCCCTCTAGCGGCATCTAAATCTTGGGTATTGTAGCTTTAATAACGTTATAAATCTGCAAGTCATTTTAAATATATGAAAGGAAAGGCATTTGAGTAAATTACAAACTTATGTGTGAGGGGGAAACGGGGGTAGTAGAAAACTTCTCCATGTTGAACTGTTTTATGTGCTTACTGTATCCACTTATGATTGTATTATTATGAAAACACCTTCATGAACAATATAAGTTATTACTTTGAATAGGATTTAATTAGGGTTTGGAATGAACTACAAGCCGGTTTTTTTGAATCCATCTTCTACTTTTGTCGAAAGTTGACTAAAGTTTTGTCGCTCGAGTTATAGAGGCAATCGCAGTGATCAGAGAAGGGCTCATTCAGCCCATCAGACAATTGTTTAAGCATGCATGGGTTAGAATAAAAAACAGGTATTTTTAATGTTGCGCAATGTACCTTTAAGATATTTTTTATTAAATCCGAGAGCTGTCCGAGAGCTGTCTCACTCCTCCATAGGCTTCTATTGTAATTGAAACTTGCCGGCCCAGAAAGTAAATAAAAACATTGTTAAAATAGTCCAAGTGACTACAGTGGCTCAACCATTAGGTTATCAAAAGACGAGAATACTTTTTGTGTGCAAAAAAACAAAACAAATATAACAACTTTATTCAACTAGTCGTTTTCATCTATATGGGCCTCAGAGTGAGTTCAGGTAGTGTAACAGCACAAGCGCTATGTCAGAATGTAGGCTCACTATTGGTTGACGCTGGTCATGAGTGTGATACTGGCCAATAGTACGTTCTGACTGCTGTTACGTGAACTCACTCTGAGGCCTTGCTTGAAACGTTTGAAACGTGAAAACTTCTCACGCTACCCATTTGTTTCCAATGTGGTGAATTTTGACTTTGAAAAGTACAAGTGTAACTGCTTTTTTTCAGAACAATTTAACCTTTTCGAATCATATCCATGTTGTTGTTTTTTTATGAGTGTGTGTGTGTGTGTGTGTGTTCACATAGCAAGTTTCTTACCATTCTAATGAAGTAAAAAATTCTAAAAGGAGAAAACGTAAAAAAAATTCTGTCAAAAATGTCCAAACAGCTCTTGTGGGTTAAGCCTTCATCTGCCCAAATACTTGTGCGTTGACTGAAATTCTGTCTACCTGCAGATGGCACGTGTGTAGAAAGATGTAAGGAGGGTTTCTATGGCGACGAGAACCAGGAGTGCGAGCCGTGTCACCACATGTGTCGGACGTGTGGTGGTCCGGAATATGAAGACTGTGATTCCTGTGAAGATGACATGTTTCTGGAGGAGGGTCAATGCATCAACAAGAGCAAGATCAAGTGTTCTGACAGAACCTTCCCAAACAGTATGGAAGCAGTATATTCCCAAAAAATTATTTAAAATATTCATTATTTAATTTAATTAGAAATCTTTTAAAAGCATGAGTCTTTATTATGTATTTTAATTTTGTGTGTGTGTGTGTGTGTGTGTGTGTGTGTGCAGGTAACGGTGACTGTGAGCAATGTGATTCCTCCTGTAGGACGTGTTCAGGGCACGGAAAAGAGCAATGTGATTCCTGTGAGAAAGGTGAGCAAAACAAGAATGTGCAATAAAATCTTCTCCTGGTGCTCTTTGGATAAGAGATCATTTATTCCATGAAAAAAACAAAACAAACAAACAAACAACAACAACAACAAAAAAACATTTAAAGCCAAGGCATTCAGGTTTAATAATGTACTGAGAGTTCATTCATTTATAATGATATATTTGTGTTATGTGACCTGATCACCTGATTTCTAAACGTCACAATATATTTAAATAGATCATAGAGTTTGGCCAAAATAGACAACATATCCAAGAAACAATCATGTCAATTAGAAAAAAAATCTAATTCTCCATTTAAATAGATTGTTCACCCAAAAATTGATTTTTTTTTCATAATTTACTCACCCTCATGTCCCATAAGAAATGTTCATAAAGAGATCATGAAACGAATCCATATGAATTGAGTGGTTTAGTCAAAATTTTCTGAAGAGACTTGATTGCTTTGTATGATGAATAGGTTTAATTTAGGCTTTTATTTACATATGTAAATAAAAGCCTAAATTAAACCTATTGAGAATGAACCTCATTGGCTCTCGCACGCCAAGCAAACATGCTTGAGCTTCTGTTTACCACAACTGATGTGTGAGTTGATGAACGTTCATCAACTCACACATCAGTTGTGGTAAACAGAAGCTCAAGCATGTTTGCTTGGCGTGCAAAAGGCCAATAAGGTTCTTGTGTTACGCAGCACGTTTGAGCTTTAGCAAGAACCAATGAGATTCATTCTCGTGTTACGCAACATGTTTGAGCTTCTGCAAGAACCAATGAGGTTCATTCTTGTGTTACGCAGCACGTTTGAGCTTCCTCAAGGACCAATGAGGTTCATTCTCATGTTACGCAACACGTTTGACCTTCTGCAAGAACCAATGAGGTTCATTCTCGTGTTACGCAGCATGTTTGTGCTTCCTCAAGAACCAATGAGGTTCATTCTCGTGTTACGCAGCGCGTTTGAGATTCTGCAAGAACCAATGAGGTTCAATCTCGTGTTACGCAGCATGTTTGTGCTTCCTCAAGAACCAATGAGGTTCAATCTCGTGTTACGCAGCACGTTTGAGCTTCTGCAAGAACCAATGAGGTTCATTCTCGTGTTACGCAGCACGTTTGAGCTTCAACAAGAACCAATGAGGTTCATTCTCATGTTACCCAGCACATTTGAGCTTCTGCAAGAACCAATGAGGTTCATTCTCGTGTTAGGCAACACGTTTGAGATTCTCCAAGAACCAATGAGGTTCATTCTTGTGTTACGCAACGCGTTTGAGCTTCAGCAAGAACCAATGAGATTCATTCTTGTGTTACGCAACACGTTTGAGATTCTGCAAGAACCAATGAGGTTCATTCTCGTGTTACGCAACATGTTTGACCTTCTGCAAGAACCAATGAGGTTCATTCTCGTGTTACACAACATGTTTGAGCTTCAGTAAGAACCAATGAGGTTCATTCTTGTGTTACGCAGCACGTTTGAGCTTCTGCAAGAATCAATGAGGTTCATTCTTGTGTTACGCAACATGTTTGAGATTCTGCAAGAGCCAATGAGGTTCATTCTTGTGTTACGCAACACGTTTGAGCTTCAGGAAGAACCAATGAGGTTCATTCTTGTGTTACGCAGCACGTTTGAGCTTCTGCAAGAACCAATGAGGTTCATTCTTGTGTTACGCAACACGTTTGAGCTTCAGGAAGAACCAATGAGGTTCATTCTTGTGTTACGCAACACGTTTGAGCTTCTGCAAGAACCAATGAGGTTCATTCTCATGTTACGCAGTTACGTTTGAGCTACTGCAAGAACCAGTGAGGTTCAGTCTAGTGTTACGCAGCACGTTTGAGCTTCAGGAAGAACCAATGAGGTTCATTCTTGTGTTACGCAGCACGTTTGAGCTTCTGCAAGAACCAATGAGGTTCATTCTTGTGTTACGCAGCACGTTTGAGCTTCTGCAAGAATCAATTAGGTTAATTCTCGTTTTACACAGCACGTTTGAGCTTCAATTAGAGCCAGTGAGGTTCATTCTCGTGTTACGCAGCACGTTTAAGCTTCAGTGAGAACCAATGAGGTTCAATCTCATGTTACGCAGCACGTTTGAGCTTCTGCAAGAATCAATGAGGTTCATTCTTGTGTTACGCAACATGTTTGAGCTTCAGCAAGAACCAATGAGGTTCATTCTCATGTTACACAGCACGTTTGAGCTTTCTCAAGTACCAATTAGGTTCATTTTCATGCGTCAAGTAGGTTTAGTTGAGCTTCTGTTTATGTTCGCTGATCAATGTGGAATAAAAGCCTAAATGAAATCTGTTCAAATAAAGCGATTAAGTCTCTTCAGAAAATTTAGACTAAACCGCTCAATTCATATGGATAAGTTTTACGATCTCTTTATAAACTTTATGAAGCGACAAAGTGCATTGCTGAAGATGAAGATTAATTAGTCTTAGGGGTTTGGAATGACATGAGGGTGAATCAGTTATGACCCTTTTTGGTAACACTTTATTTTGATGGTCCCTTTTGAATATCATGTTGACTATAAGTCACTTTGCAACTACATGTCAACTAACTCTCATTAGAGTATTAATAGACTGTCTGCTTAATATCTGCCAACTCTTTATTGTGATGCTCCTCCAACAGACAATCTACTGACTATAAGTAACTTTGCAACTACATGTCAACTTATTTTATCCCTAACCCTACCAGTCTACTAATACTCCACTAACACTCTAGTGAGAGTTAGTAGAGATGTAGGTGCAACGTTACTTATTGTCAACTGAATGTATTAAAGGGACCATCCAAATAAAGTGAAACCCTATTTTTTATTTTTGGGTGAACTAACCCTTTAAACTTCAGTGTACATACAGTATTTACCAGTATGGATGTGCAGAAAAACATTATGGAAATATAGTCATCTATATGTTGTCTAAATTGGCATTTGTCTGTCTCCACAGGCATGTTTCTTACCAACAGCCAGATGTGCGTGTCCGTTTGTCCACTTGAGACTCATGGGAACCAGACGAGTGGGCGCTGTGAAGCTTGTTCAGCAGGCTGTTTGACGTGTCAGGACGCCCATAAGTGTTTGAAATGCAAAGATAGTACACTCTATCTGCAGGATGAAAAATGTGTCCCTGAATGTAAAAGGTAAAATTGTTCTTTTAAAACTCATAAAATGCTACATATTCACACACATCTCAGGTCTCATGCACAAACAGTTTGCACTTTTCGGTCGTGAATAGTATGCAAGTACATTGCAAATCATAGTAATCCTTTTTTTTTTAATTTTATTTTTAGCCTTTCAACCTCTTTAGTTGTAGAGAAAACAGTTTTATTTTATGCTGTTTTACTTATTTTTATTTACGTGATGCAGAGTAATGAATTAATTACTTGGTAGTAGACGTTGTAATAACATGTAACAAAGCATGCAAGTGGTCATTTTGTACCTTCTATAGGCTGTTACACGTATGTAACATATAATAAAGTTTATCTAAATGCCTTTTTCATCTAAATTAACCCACTAGTTCACAGCTTAAATACATGCAGTAGCTTCTTAAAGGAGAACTCTGGCGCAAAATGAACCTTTGGTCTAATAAAACATCTGTACCTAGTCAACCGTTCTCTGAGATTTGTTTTCATGATAATCGAATGTAAAGAGTTTTATCTCTAAAAACTGTTTAGCTTCTAATGCTAATAATGGGGGCATTTACTAAGTAAAAAGAAATCGCTAGTTTATACCACTAACAAGGCTCGAAATAGCCCCACACTAACGCAGTAACATAATGAGGGTCCCTGCATGCAAAACAAAGCATTGAGAACTTTGTAAGTGTACAGACCGTTTAATAAGAAGATACTTTATAAAGACAGTTCACTTTGTCTATACAGACAGGAGCCATCTTGGAAAACAGTCACGACAAGTCAAACCACGAACGTCGTGCTAAGTGAGCTGAACTGTATGAACGGCGTTCAGGGATCGACTTATCGAGAATATTATTTTAAGATGGCTCCTGTCTGTATACACGAAGTGAACTGTCTTTATAAAGTATCTTCTTATTAAACGGTCTATACACTTACAAAGTTCTCAATGCTTCGTTTTGCATGTATAGACCCTCATTATGTTACTGTGTTAGTGTGGGGCTATTTTGAGCCTTGTTAGTGGTATAAACTAGCGATTTCTTTTTACTTTGTAAATGCCCCCAGTACTAGCATTTTACGTGTATAATTATATTATATATAATATATAATTACAATATAACAGTTTTTAGAGATAAAACTCTTTACATTCGATTATCATGAAAACAAATCTCAAAGAACGATTGACTAGGTACCGATGTTTTGTTAGACCAAAGGTTCATTTTGCGCCTGAGTTCTCCTTTAATTTCATTACATTTACAGAATATTACACAGGTGTAGACTACGTAAAATAAAGTCCATCAAGATTGTACTTAAGTGTACTTCATGTGCATCTACAAACCTTATCCATATGTACTTTAGTTTGAAATAACTCACTAGTTCACAGTTTAAATACATGTGGTAGCTTCCTAATTTCATTGTAATTACATAATATTACACAGGGATAACCTACGTAAAATAAAGAGTATTAAGATAAGTACAATCTTGATAAGCAGAGTGTGCACGCGCCTATAGATACAGAGCCTTTTACTAATGTACCTTTTTAAAAAAATTTAAAAAATAATGCATCATTGACTTTAGACCAGGTTTGTTGGTCAATGCCTCAGTCTATTTAAGTTTCCACAAAATAGCAACGCGCCAACAATTTGCCTAAACAAACCTCGTTTTCAGACCACCACACATATGGGTGCACAAATGGGCGCAAATGCATTTGCTATTTAAACAACGTGGCGCAGCACGTGAAAATAATAACGCCGTCAGGTTGAAACTAGCAAAAAAACACTTAAGTCGCACCAGGCACTGCATTGCACCTGGTTTATGATATTAGTAGTGTATTTAAAGTACAGACAAATGGTTTTGCAAGACTCAATTTTATTGTCTAGTACTATAATACCTGTGCAGCATCTTGCTTCATATTCAAAGGTATGTACATTTACCATATGTTCCCATTACCTGGAAAGTATGTGAACTGGAACACAGCCACACATTAACATACTTTTTCAATCACTGGTCATATAATATCTGTTGCTTCCTTCCAGAGGTTACCCAGAGGATGATGTGTGTCACAGCTGTGCTGCGGGATGTGCTTCATGTCAGGGAGAAGCCAGTTATTGTCTGAGCTGTGAGGAAGACTACCTGCGTTTCAAACACACTTGTGTGCTTCACTGCCCCTCCAGGCACTTCGTAAAGGATGGAGTATGTGAGCTCTGTCCGAACAGTTGTGCCGAGTGTGACCAAACAGGCAAATGCACTGGTGAGGATCTCAACATTATCACTCAATCACCACAGATTGATAATTTTTATTTTATAATAATAACCCCTAAACTGTAGCATGTACTGTTGTCCAAGGCAAGTAATTCAGATTGGTCAACAGTTTAGAATAATTACCATTTTTTTAAGAAGTCTCTTTAAATTTTAAATTCTAATGATATTTCATAATGCTACTGTTTTACTGTATTATTGATCAAATAAATGCAGCCGTGTTGAGCATAAGAGACTATATACGTTTTTCTTGTCTCTTTAGCTGTCGAGCAATGAAGTTTGACACTACCTCTCTCAAACTTCTTTATCTTTCTCCTGCTTTTCAGAGTGTGTACAGTACTTCTTCCTACTTAAGGATCAGTGTATTATTGACTGTCCCAAGGGGTACTTTACAGATGTAGAGCGGAAGCAGTGTATGTCTTGTCACAGTGATTGTTCAACATGTGACGGACCTGATGAAGATGACTGCACCTCCTGCAAGGCTGGGTTTTTAACTTATGTACGTTACAATGGAAAGTGCCTGTTTCGCTGCCCATCAGGAACATACCTGGAAGGAGCAGAGTGTCGAGGTATAACACATTGACAAGATTGTGTTGGACAGGAAGATGCATGTGCAAAACCAGCTTTGAAATGGTTTTATAAGGGATAAGGTCTAAAGAAAATTGTTAAAGAAGGGAACATTGAGAAATATTGCGAGTGTGTGAAATTACGTGATGCAATGATGTGACTGAGTGAGTGAGTGAGTGAGTGAGTGAGTGAGTGAGTGAGTGAGTGAGTGAGTGAGTGACTGAGTGAGTGACTGAGTGAGTGAGTGAGTGAGTGAGTGACTGAGTGAGTGAGTGAGTGAGTGAGTGACTGAATGACTGAGTGAGTGACTGAGTGACTGAGTGAGTGACTGACTGACTGACTGAGTGACAGACTGACTGACTGACTGAGTGACTGACTGACTGACTGACAGACTGACTGACTGACTGAGTGACTGACTGAGTGACTGAGTGAGTGACTGACTGAGTGAGTGGCTGACTGAGTGAGTGACTGACTGACTGAGTGACAGAGTGAGTGACTGACTGAGTGAGTGACTGAGTGAGTGGCTGACTGAGTGAGTGACTGACTGACTGAGTGACAGAGTGAGTGCCTGACTGAGTGAGTGACTGACTGAGTGAATGGCTGAGTGGCTGACTGACTGAGTGAGTGACTGAGTGAGTGAGTGAGTGACTGAGTGAGTGAGTGGCTGACTGAGTGAGTGAATGACTGAGTGAGTGAGTGACAGAGTGAGTGGCTGACTGACTGAATGAGTGACTGAGAGTGACTGACTGAGTGAGTGAGTGAGTGAGTGACTGACTGAGTGAGTGACTGACTGAGTGACTGAGTGAGTGGCTGAGTGGCTGACTGACTGAGTGATTGACTGACTGACTGAGTGAGTGACTGACTGAGTGATTAACTGACTGACTGAGTGACTGAGTGAGTGAGTGGCTGACTGAGTGAGTGAATGACTGAGTGAGTGAGTGACAGAGTGAGTGGCTGACTGAATGAGTGACTGAGAGTGACTGGCTGAGTGACTGAGTGACTGAGTGAGTGGCTGAGTGGCTGACTGACTGAGTGATTGACTGACTGAGTGAGTGAGTGAGTGACTGACTGAGTGATTGACTGACTGACTGAGTGAGTGAGTGAGTGAGTGAGTGAGTGGCTGACTAAGTGATTGACTGACTGACTGACTGAGTGACTGAGTGAGTGAGTGGCTGACTGAGTGAGTGAGTGGCTGACTGAGTGAGTGAGTGACTGAGTGAGTGAGTGGCTGACTGAGTGAGTGACTGAGAGTGAACGACTGACTGACTGACTGACTGACTGAGTGAGTGAGTGACTGACTGAGTGACTGACTGAGTGAGTGGCTGACTGACTGAGTGATTGACTGACTGACTGACTGACTGAGTGACTGAGTGAGTGGCTGACTGAGTGAGTGACTGAGTGAGTGAGTGGCTGACTGAGTGAGTGAGTGACTGACTGACTGAGTGACAGAGTGAGTGGCTGACTGAGTGAGTGACTGAGTGAGTGGCTGACTGACTGAGTGATTGACTGAGTGAGTGACTGAGTGACTGAGTGAGTGAGTGGCTGACTGAGTGAGTGAATGACTGAGTGACAGAGTGAGTGGCTGACTGAATGAGTGACTGAGAGTGACTGACTGAGTGAGTGAGTGAGTGACTGACTGACTGAGTGAGTGACTGAGTGAGTGGCTGAGTGGCTGACTGACTGAGTGATTGACTGACTGACTGAGTGAGTGAGTGAGTGACTGACTGAGTGACTGACTGACTGAGTGAGTGAGTGAGTGGCTGACTGAGTGAGTGAATGACTGAGTGAGTGAGTGACAGAGTGAGTGGCTGACTGAATGAGTGACTGAGAGTGACTGGCTGAGTGACTGAGTGAGTGAGTGACTGACTGAGTGACTGAGTGACTGAGTGAGTGACTGAGTGAGTGGCTGAGTGGCTGACTGACTGAGTGATTGACTGACTGAGTGAGTGAGTGACTGACTGAGTGACTGACTGAGTGATTGACTGACTGACTGACTGGGTGAGTGAGTGGCTGAGTGACTGACTGACTGAGTGGCTGACTGAGTGATTGACTGACTGACTGAGTGACTGAGTGAGTGAGTGGCTGACTGAGTGAGTGAGTGACTGAGTGAGTGAGTGACAGAGTGAGTGGCTGACTGAGTGAGTGACTGAGAGTGAACGACTGACTGACTGACTGACTGACTGACTGACTGACTGACTGAGTGAGTGAGTGACTGACTGACTGATTGACTGACTGAGTGACTGACTGAGTGAGTGGCTGACTGACTGAGTGATTGACTGACTAACTGAGTGACTGACTGACTGAGTGACTGAGTGAGTGAGTGGCTGACTGAGTGAGTGAGTGACAGAGTGAGTGGCTGACTGAGTGAGTGACTGAGAGTGACTGACTGACTGAGTGACTGACTGAGTGACTGACTGAGTGACTGAGTGACTGACTGAGTGAGTGAGTGAGTGAGTGACTGACTGACTGACTGACTGACTGAGTGAGTGGCTGAGTGGCTGACTGACTGAGTGATTGACTGACTGACTGAGTGAGTGACTGACTGACTGACTGAGTGGCTGAGTGTGTGATTGACTGAGTGAGTGAGTGACTGAGTGAGTGACTGAGTGACTGAGTGACTGAGTGAGTGAGTGACTGAGTGAGTGAATGACTGAGTGACTGACTGAGTGACTGACTGACTGACTGAGTGACTGAATGACTGACTGACTGAGTGACTGAATGACTGAGTGAGTGACTAAGTGACTGACTGAGTGAGTGACTGACTGACTGACTGACTGAGTGACAGACTGACTGAGTGAGTGAGTGACTGACTGAGTGACTGAGTGACTGACTGACTGACTGACTGAGTGACTGAGTGAGTGAGTGGCTGACTGAGTGAGTGAGTGAGTGACAGAGTGAGTGGCTGACTGAGTGAGTGACTGACTGAGTGACTGAGTGAGTGGCTGAGTGGCTGACTGACTGAGTGATTGACTGAGTGAGTGACTGACTGACTGACTGAGTGACTGACAGTCACTGAGTGACTGACTGAGTGACTGAGTGAGTGGCTGACTGACTGACTGAGTGAGTGAGTGACTGACTGATTGATTGACTGACTGAGTGACTGAGTGAGTGAGTGGTTGACTGAGTGATTGAATGACTGAGTGAGTGAGTGAGTGACAGAGTGAGTGGCTGACTGAATGAGTGACTGAGAGTGACTGACTGAGTGACTGAGTGAGTGAGTGACTGAGTGACTGACTGAGTGACTGAGTGAGTGGCTGAGTGGCTGACTGACTGAGTGATTGACTGACTGAGTGAGTGAGTGACTGACTGAGTGATTGATTGACTGACTGAGTGAGTGAGTGACTGACTGACTGAGTGGCTGACTGAGTGACTGACTGACTGACTGACTGAGTGACTGAGTGAGTGAGTGGCTGACTGAGTGAGTGAGTGACAGAGTGAGTGGCTGACTGAGTGAGTGACTGAGAGTGACTGACTGACTGACTGACTGACTGACTGACTGAGTGAGTGACTGACTGACTGACTGATTGACTGACTGAGTGAGTGGCTGACTGAGTGACTGACTGACTGACTGACTGAGTGACTGAGTGAGTGAGTGGCTGACTGAGTGAGTGAGTGACAGAGTGAGTGGCTGACTGAGTGAGTGACTGAGAGTGACTGACTGAGTGACTGACTGAGTGAGTGGCTGAGTGGCTGACTGACTGAGTGATTGACTGACTGAGTGAGTGAGTAAGTGACTGAGTGACTGACTGAGTGATTGACTGACTGAGTGACTGAGTGAGTGAGTGAGTGGCTGAGTGAGTGACTGACTGACTGAGTGGCTGACTGAGTGATTGACTGACTGACTGAGTGACTGACTGAGTGAGTGGCTGACTGAGTGAGTGAGTGACTGAGTGAGTGACTGAGTGACAGAGTGAGTGGCTGACTGAGTGAGTGACTGAGAGTGACTGACTGACTGACTGACTGAGTGAGTGAGTGACTGATTGACTGACTGAGTGACTGACTGACTGAGTGGCTGACTGACTGAGTGATTGACTGACTGACTGAGTGAGTGAGTGACTGACTGACTGAGTGATTGACTGACTGACTGACTGAGTGACTGAGTGGCTGACTGAGTGAGTGAGTAACAGAGTGAGTGGCTGACTGAGTGAGTGACTGAGAGTGACTGACTGACTGAGTGACTGACTGAGTGACTGACTGAGTGACTGACTGAGTGAGTGGCTGAGTGACTGACTGAGTGAGTGAGTGAGTGAGTGAGTGAGTGAGTGAGTGAGTGAGTGAGTGACTGACTGAGTGGCTGAGTGTGTGTGATTGACTGACTGAGTGAGTGAGTGAGTGAGTGACTGAGTAAGTGGCTGGCTCATGCTATCATGCTGACATCAAACATGTCTGTTTTTTAGAATGTGACAAGTCCTGCCTGACGTGCTCAGGTCCTCACCCGTCCTCGTGCCTCACCTGCAGAGCAAACATGAGAATAGATGTTAACGGGCACTGTGAGTTCTTCAGCGACTGCTCTCTGAGCACATTCATGGGTGAGGACGGGCAGTGCCAGTCGTGCCACAAGAGCTGTCTCCGCTGTTCGGGCGCGAGTAAAGAGCAGTGCCTCAGCTGCAACCCCAAAACCTTCCTGCTCAGTAAGAACTCACTTAAACACCAGATTTAATTTTGCAGTGTGGAAACATCCAATGAAATTAAACTTCTCTAAAATAATTATCACACTATTAATGTTAAAATCTAAGTAGCAAAAACTAAACTGAAATGTAAAATGAGTTTTTATCTTATTTATTTTTAAGATTTTTAATAAAAGATAAATAAGCTTCACAAATGCTGTCACTTACAAGTTCAAAATACAAGATGTCTGAAGAGCTGCACTGAGTAATATTTATAGAAATGCAAAGTTTACCATTATATATGCTCAATATAATATGTTGTACACATGTTTTGATCATTTGTCAGATCAAACATGTGTGTCCACGTGTCCCGGTGGTTACTATGAAGATGAGAACAAGCAAGAGTGTGTTCAGTGCCACGTGAACTGTGCATCATGCAGTGGACATCACAGTAATGACTGTGTAACCTGTAAACCAGGTCTGCTTCTGCTCGGACACAGCTGCTTCACCTCCTGTCCTTCAAGGTATGATATAGATAATTATTTATTAAGATTTTTTTTTCTTTTGAAGGTCTTCTAAAATAGATTTACATGCATCCAAGTTCAAAAAACACTTTCTTATAATATACATTGTGCATTACCTCATTTCTTAAAGAGTCTGAAAACGGTTTGTTTTAAGATTCAGTCTCTCTAAACCCCTCCTTTCAGTGAGACTGCTCTGCTCTGATTGGTCAGACTGTCCAGTCTGTTGTGATGGGTCTACAGATTACAGCAAGTGTCTGAAATTAAACGCCTATTACCATATCTGAATTTCAGCTCCGAAGGCTTCCACAGCGCTTGATACACAGTGATGAGAACAGTAACTAGCTGGTTTTTCCAAATAAATTCCGGCGTGAGTCCTCATCGTTTTGAAATGCATGCAAAGTGGATTCTCAGCGCAAAAAACAGCTTCTTCTAGACATTTCAACAATACAAACCAAACTCTTCCTGGCCTCAAGCTACAACTATTGTGTTTGAGGGCTGGTCAAAGTAGACTACATTATCGGCCAGCCAATGAAGAGCATGGGCTGGCATTATGCAAATTTGTTTCATTGTTATATAGGTATGTAAAAGGGAGTGAGACTGCAATTGCGAATGACTAATGTAAGCAGTTCAGAATAGATTCTTTATTTTAGGAAACACTAACTTTGTTTGTTGTGCACTTTGAACTTTAAAACTTTGCAGTTTTAAACATTCACAAACAGCTATATTACACATTGCATGACAGGTATTATCCAAAAAAGCATAACTGGGGCACTTTAAAATGAATTCACATTCAGTGCAATTTGTGTGCTTTAATTCCTTCGCCTCTAGGGGGAAGCACATATGGGCATCATTGTCTTGCTTTTTTTACTGAGCTTAAATTACATATATATATATATATATATATATATATGTAAGGGTTAATGCCCGACGAGGTGTCCATTGTCATGTTTTAATGGACAACGGCGAGGCGTGAACCGGCCGACGCGCAGCGGAGGAACCGGCCGACGCTTCACCTCCGCCGAAGTCCATTAAAACCTGACAATGGACACCTCGCAGGGCATTAACCCACTTATACCATGGTCACTTGCCAAATAAAACATTTTAAAAACATTAGTTTATATTTTAATTAGGCTAAATCTAGTTTTTACAAATAATAACTTGCCTGACGGTTTATTAAGCAACCGGAGATATTTATAGTCCGCTCAGCTTGTAGAACCCTTCAGGTTCAAAAATGCTTTTTTTTTTTTTCATGAAACACAAAGGTAGGCATAGTTATTTTTTTATTACACATAAAACAATTAATCAAACAAAAATAAAAAAAAACAACAAAAAAAACAATTAGTTCTGAGCACCAGCGATTTGCGCTTATAGAGGGCAATAAATTAATCAGATCAAAGAGAGGGTCATTTGACTACATGCTAGCTTTTTTTATTTACAATTAATTTCAACGTTTCCATTTATAGTGCAATTTGAAAAAGTCGGCCAGTCAGGAGGATTCACAAAAGCTGGGTAGCGTTACTGCTGCCCATGATGGGCACTTGATGCAGACAGTACGTTGCTCCAGCTTCGTCTCTCACGGAGAGACGGAGCCCAGTAAGCCCGTAGACTGCTCTCGCATCGATGGCCTGTCACCGACATTATTTGACGGGCCGACGGCTCTCCAGTCCAGCATCGGAGAGTCGACCACCTACAGCATACCAGTCGTCAAAGTTGCCATATTCTCCATAAATGTTAAAAGAAATAACAAAGTCGCTCATTGTTGTATTAGGCTATAGTATCTAACGTTAGATGTTTGTTTTGATAGACTGTTTGACTGCCTGTTGCTGTGGTTACTCACAGCTGTTGTAGGCAGCGCATTTATTTATAAATTTCGAATGGTAAACAGGCAGTTTCACCAGAACTACTTTACTAGGTGTCCTCTATCACTTTTTAACGGACGCCTTGCAGCCAATCAGAATCGAGTATTTACGCAGACCATGGTATAAAATGTTACAAAAGATTTCTATTTCAAGTAAATGCTGTTATTTTGAGCTTTCTATTCATCAAATAATCATGAAAATATATATTACTGTTTCCACGATGTTAAGCGGCAACCATATATATATATATATATATATATATATATATATATATATACACATACATACATATACAGTATATACATACATATATATACATATATATATATACATACATAAATTACACACACATACATACATACATATACATATTTGTTAAATAATTTGCTTGAACAAATCATACAAAAGTAATTAAACAGCTTAACACAACAAATATTTCAAGTGGTTTCCCCAAATTCAACTGAAAATGCAACTTTTGATGACTTCTGCTGTCGCAAAATTATTCAACCCCTTCATGGCAAGCATCTTTAGTACTTAGTAGAACGCCCTTTTGCTGTTATGACCTGCTGCAAACGAGATGTATAACCAGACACCAGCTTCTGGCAGCGTTTCTGTGAAATCTTAGCCCATTCCTCATGAGCAATGTCCTCCAGTTCAGTAATATTCTTGGGTTTGCGTGCTGCAACCACCTTGAAATCCCACCAGAGATTTTCAATGGGGATCAAGTCAGGTGACTGATGGCCTCTGTAGAATCCTCCAGGACTTCTACTGCAACCAAGCTGGAATTTAAGGTATACTTGGGATCATTGTCCATCTGGAAAGTCCAATTACGCCCAAGCTTCAGCTTCATTGACGGCATGAAGTTTTGTCCTAGGATTTCCTGGACCACATGATGTTTTCTCCTAGGATTTCCTGATATAAAAAAATGAATCCATCTTGCCTTGCACACGCTATTGGTTTCCAGTTCCAGGGGATGCAAAACAGCCGCAGAGCATCAACAGGCCGCCGCCACCAATGGATAACTGCAGACGAGTGTTCTTGTCAGAGATGTTCTTGTCAAGAGCTGACTTTTCTTGTGCTTTTGGGTTAGTACTAGCGTACGTCTTGGAGTTCTGGCATGGAAACCCCATTCGTTTAGTACGCACCTTACTGTGCAAGCTGAAACATCAGTGCCTGTTGCCACCAAGTCTTGCAGGTCTTTTGCATTCACTCAAGGGTTTTTCTGAACCCGTCTTCTCAGATCTTGTTGCAGCAGTTTATAGCTTCCTTTTTCTGCCCAGTCCAGGTAGTGTAACCACTGTTCCTTTAACTCTGAACTTGTGTCTCTATGAACATTTAGTGCCTTCACTATCTTTTTGTATCATGTTCCTTGTTTGTGAAGGGTGAAAATATATTATTTTAACTTGTTGGACCATTATTTTGAGCCATATTTCTTACATGCTGTCAAACGTGACACTGAACAAACCTACCCAATTCAGGTATTATGGCTCAAGCACACCTGGTGCAACTAATGAAGCCCTTGATTAGTTGCATCAGCAGATTTGTGCTGTGGTAAAGGATTTGGTAACACTTTATAATAATTACACGCTAATAATAATTAGTTAAGTATGAGTATACCATTAATTCATTATTCATAAAGCGTTAATAGACATTAATAAGCAGTTTATAAATACAGCTATAAATATTTTCTTTTTAATTTAAAAGCGTATCTATAATTTGTTAAATAATTGTATTTTCATCCTTTATTAATGATCAATTTATCATTTCTAAATGAAGAATTGCAATTTTTATGAACCAGTTCTTTGAGAGTTGTCAGTGGTTCATAAGATTACTTAGAGCGAGTAAGTAAATGATTAATAAACTATTTAAATGTACATTCATACAGCTTATCATTCAGACATATAGTGATGGTTACTTAGTGTGTTAATAAATGCTTTATTAACACATATTTATGCTGTAATTCAGGGTTAATTTGGGTAGTTATAAAGCATTTAGTAGTGGTCAGTTAACTATGTTCGTGAGCTCATCTAAAGTGAGGACTAGTCATGCCTTGTAAAGCATTTTTAAAGGCTGTTAAATATTTCTATGTTCTGTATCACTGCGTTGTGTTTGTTACATTTTACTGTTTAGAAAATTGACGAGTCTTTAAATCACCTTTATAAATGCTTTACAAAGCATGAATAGTCCTCACTTTAGATTAGCTCACAAAAATAGTTTACTAACCACTACTAAATGCTTTATAACTACCTGCATTTACTATATTTACTTACACTTTCTAAGTGATCTTATGAATGACTGACAACTCTTAAACAACTGGTTTGTAAATAATGCTATACTTCATTTAGAAATTATTAATTGATCATTAACAAAGTATGAAAATACAATTATTAAACGCATTATAGATATGCTTATAAATCAAGAAAAAAGCATTTATAGCTATATTTATAAACTGCTTATTAAGGTCTATTAATGTTTTACAAATGATGAATTAACTGTTTACTCATGCTTAACTAATGATTAATAGCGTGCAGTTATTATAAAGTGTTACCAAGGATTTTATTCAGGGGGTTGAATCATTTTGACACTGCAGAAGTCATTTAAAGGGGTTGAACAATTTAAGATTACAACTATGTGTATATGTATATTTATACACTTACAGGCCCCAAAATTTTGAAATGTAAATAATAAAATGACAATAGCATTAGCATAAATAAATGGTTACCTTACCCACAATAGACCTTATTCACATCAGTTCCATCTCTAATTTTTAACAGGAATGAAAGCGAGGTTGTGAGGGATAGTCATACACATCTTCAATGGGTTGTACTGCTATTTAGTGTGTTTTTGGATTGTTGTTGACGAAACACTGCAAAAAAGTTTAGAAAAAATGAAAAATTATGAGATTTATACAGGTTTTTACAGTGAATGCCATTGATAACACCGCAAGTCTATCCCTGACCGCCTCGCTTTCACACCCGTCATGGCGTCTGAATAAATTCTATTTCTCTATTCCTCACCATCATGAGATATTTTAAAAGCTTTCTCATGAAGAAAGTGGGTTTGGAACAACAGGGGGTGAATAAATGACAGCAGCATGTTCAATTTTCTACTTGCTAACTATATAATAGAGAGTAGATTGTTGAAAGGCCATGAATGGGCAAAGTGAATGGTTTTCCATGTGTCATAAGACTCACATTAACAGTGCTGTTATCACTATCACTGCTCACCAGAGCATGTAATCATGTTCTAACTGAAACAAATAGTTTACCATATCAGTTTGTTGGATTTTTTTTTCTTTTTCTAAATGGCAACAAACTGCATCCATTTTGTACAGCAAGATGTCCCATAACGGCAAGAGAGTTTTTTCTGCACTTTCTGGAGGATTTTAATAAATGCTGCTTGAACAGGTTAAATTAATATAATCTGGCTCTCATTTTTGTCATCCAATGATATTTGTACTGTTGTCAGTACACTGTAAAAAAATGTTACTGCTATTTAATTAAAAAATTATGGTAAGAAATATTACACTTAATATTATTGAGTAGTTAAAGCTTGATTACATTCATGGAATCTACCTGAATAAATCAAGTAAAACCCCCTTAATTATTTAGTCTGATACAATTAATTTAATATTTTTAGTGAAATATGCTTTTTTATTTTAGTTTGACACTCATTATACGCATTATAACAAGTTTTGGCTCAATGAACAAAGCAATATGCTTCAGAATATCAATACATGCAGTTATTCACAACCTTACTATAAGCCGTACTCTCCTGCACAATGGTAACGATCCAAACTTCAACATAACAGAACCTCTTTCAAATGTCAGACATAACTGAACATTAAACATTAACAGATTTTTCCCTTTACTCAAAAACACATAACACTTCATTTCAATATTTCCTCTCCATTACCAGCCATGTGCAAAGCATGCTGGGAACTAACAATGGTGTCTCTAAATAAAACAGTGTCCCTTTTCCCATAATTTTATCAGCTTAATCGGTTCCTCAATTCAAGCCTCAAAATTGTGTGTTTCCTTAAAAAAAAGGAAAATGTATCTTTTTTTATTAGATTTATTAGTGAAATGTTCTCAATACTGAACCACAGTTATACCAGTCATACAACACTGAACCACAATTTTCTTAATAAAATATACACAATAATTTTAATTATCACCTTCATCTTTTTAATGAAAATTACAAGACCCATGATTCATTTAGTAGCTAATCGTTTTTATTTACAAGATGGTGACATTATCCTATTCTATGTGCGTTGATGGGAAAAGCGAGAAACTGCAGAATGATACGTGAAACATGAAGGTAGAAAAAGTAGCCATAGGCAAAGGAGAAATCTATAGTTTAGGATTCATCAGTGGTAGAGGAAGTACTTAATCTCAGTACTTAAGTAAAAGTACAAATAACTATTTACTTTAGTAAAAGTAGAAGTAACACAATGACAACCATACTTAAGTAAAAAGTACCTGATTTTAAATGTACTTTAAGTATTAAAAGTAAAAGTACTTGCATAACAATTTATTCTCTTAATGTCTATTTTCTAATGATTAAGAAAACATTTAATTCTAACTCATTCAACCTAATACTCCTATAATGATGTTCAATAATGATGGAAAAAAAATGTTGTCACTATTTCTGAAACAAGCTTGCAATTAGGCAATATAAACCTTGCTTATCCTAACTATATGTTAATAACTATGTTTGGCAGTAAACGCGATTAATTTATGGTGTAATTCTGAACCTCTTGGCTTGCTATAATGACGTAATAAAAACGTATATTACACACGGTGTGTTTCCTATGCACGTAAAAACAAATTTTCGCGTATAAATTGCACGATAAACACACTGCGTGCGAGACGCATTTAGTTGATGTATCTATGGCAACCAAACGTCACTGGTGAGACAAACGTGCAACGAACGGACGGTCAGATTACGTTTTGGCGGGGGAAAAACTGATCAGAAAATGTAACGAAAATGAAACAGAAGTTGTAGAAATGTAGTGGAGTAGAAAGTATAATAATTGCTGCAAAATGTAACGAAGTAAAAGTAAAAAGTATGCACTATTTATTCTACTTAAGTAAAGTAAAGATATGTGAAAAATGTACTTAAGTAAAGTAACGAAGTATTTGTACTTCGTTACATTCCACCACTGGGATTCATTATATAGAAACATTTGCAACAATTGATCAGAATCAGTTATTTTAAAATGCAATGTAATAATAATTCTTACCGACTTCAAATTTAAACGTGATTTTTATTAATTCCCAAAATACAAAAAAAAAGCATTATTCTATAACCCATACTCTGATAGCACACGTACAGTACATCACAGAGACATCTTTCGATGTGTCTTTACATCTGGAAGATGTATTTTTTTAGAGTGTTTGCTCATCTGCAATACGTCTATAAGACGTTTCCTGACAGATGTCAAATAGACGTTTGGAAGATGTCTTTAAGATGTAATGATATAGAATGTATGTTAAATCAGATGTTAGTAAACAGCAGAGGCTTTCCAGATGAAGAGATCTTTAACAGACATCTTGCAGACATACGTGTACTATCTATAACCTATAAATGTTATTCCCCTACAGTTTCTTTGTAGATGCCACCGGCAGAGCATGTCAAGCGTGCGACCACACATGTGAGGAATGCCTAGGAAGCAGCGGTTTCTGTCTCAGTTGTAGAGAAGGATACTTTTTGTTGAGAAAGTCCGGACAGTGTCTGCATACTTGCCCATCGAATTATTTCCTTCACTCTTTGGACAGAGAGTGCAAAAAATGCCACTCCACCTGTAAAACATGCAAGGGTAAGACTCATCACATGACCTGACCACAACCCTCTTCATTGTTTGTCGCAGTGTTGTTCTCATATTCATCATTCATCAGTTGCAATAAAGCGAGTACATATCTAACGATCTGTAACAGACAAAACAATAATAACACATGGATGGTAAAAACATTACTCACACTCAAACTGTAATTTAAGTCTCTGAAAAGCCTGTCGAACTGTGTTTTGTTTATAAACGAATCTGCTTTAAAATGAAGCAAACTACCTAAAAATGCCCTACTGACGCGATCTGGAACGTTGTTCAAATATAAAGTTCATCCTTGTTTTCCTAATGTTGGGATCGCAAGGAAGGCAATTCAAAGATTGCATATAAAAATTGAGAGTGAAGATATGATTTGTATACCTCAACATGATTGAACTAGTTTGTGGTGTCATGTGTGATCTGCAGACTCTGGGGCGATCTCCTGTACATCATGTTATGACGGATATGAAAAGTTTGGAGGAATCTGTTCCTCTACATGTTTTTCCGGATATTATCCCACTCTTATGGTAATTTTTTTTAAAATACATTTTTAACAAATCACTTGTGTTCTAATCTGACTATGCTGTGTGTATACAGTCAGTGTGGCACCAACACCTTTTGAAATGTCATTTTATCTTTGTTTGTTTTTCTTTTATTCACTACTTAGTCATTCAAACGTACACTAAATGGTTAATATTTAAGTTTGTGGACACACGCCTTAATTTATTAATGGATTTGGCCACTTTATTCCAGACCAATCTTCTTTCTAACATTTTTTTGTGTTTTGTATAGAATAACACATGTGGAACATGTGACCCATCCTGCACTGAATGTAAAGGGCTGGGACCCTACAACTGCACCAGGTGTCCTGTTCTTCAGCGCCTCTCGGAGGATAGGAGGTGTCTTCCCTGCTGTGGAGAGAAAACATTCATGGATTCCTCAAGAATCCACTCAGAATGCTGCCAGTGCCATGAACTGAATGGTACAAAAATTATTCATGATTGATTATATGCTTCATAGTGTTCATAGTGTAACGTTATATATATACCACACACACACATACACACACTAAACTAAAGGATTATAAGGAACACCATACTGCCCTACAAAGCAAAAAGGCAGTAACTACGCAGAGCGCAGAACTGAGAAAAATGACTTTTGCTTGGGCTTTTTGCAGTTACTGTACAAACGACTACCATTTTTCTCTAAAACGACACACATTTAACATAAGATGTTTTGTCACATAACAAAGGATGCCTTGAACGTCATGAAAATTGTAATAATTAATGCTTTACCAAAACTGCAGTTACTGCCTTTTTGCTTTGTAGGGCAGCATACTGCTCCAGTTCCACCACATCCCAAAGATGCTCTGTTGGGTTGAGATCTGTGGGGTCTGTGGGGGCTATTTTAGTTCAGTGAACTTATTGTCATGTTCAAGAAACCAATTTGAAATGATTCAAGCTTTGTGACATGGTGTATTATCCTGCTGGAAGTAGTCATCAGAGGATGGGTACATGGTGGCCATAAAGGGATGGACATGGTCATAAACAATGCTCAGGTAGGCTGTGGCATTTAAACGATGCCCAATTGGCACTAAGGGGCCTAAAGGGTGCCAAGAAAACATCCCCCACACCATTACACCACCACCACCAGCCTGCACAGTGGTAACAAGTTTTTCCCTTTCACACCATTCTTTGTAAACCCTAGAAATGGTTGTGCGTGAAAATCCCAGTAAAAATCCCAGACCGGCCCGTCTGGCACCAATAACCATGCCATGCTCAAAATTGCTTAAATCTTCTTTCTTTCCCATTCTGACATTCAGTTTGGAGTTCAGGAGATTGTCTTGACCAGGACCACACCCCTAAATGCATTGAAGCAACTGCCATGTGATTGGTTGATTAGATAATTGCATTAATGAGAAATTGAACAAGTGTTCCTAATAATCCTTTATGTGTGTATATATATGTGTATACAGGGGTTAAAGTGGGCCGGAACGGTCCGGAACTGTGTTCCGGCACCTCAGATAAATTAATAAATAAATAGATTCATTAATCTCAACGAATCTCGCTGCTCTCGATATGGGCCGGCCGTCCGACCGACCAATCTGCCATCTTCCCCGCTGAACGCAAGCGATTACAAATGCGTGAAATGCATTCAACGGTGTTTGAGCGCGCTAAAGTTTTAGGTTCGATATATTTCGCGTGTGATGAGGGAACTTCTGCCAATTCCACTAACTGCGTTAAATGTATATATACTATAATTTGCATTATTTAAAATTACTTTTCAAATTCCAAAGTTTGTAGGTGGCAATACTGACCTGGTAGCCTTGAGTAAATTAACTTGTTTAAGATAATGATTCATAAAACATATAATTATCATTTAAGCCTATGTTTACTTTCTTCACTGACACAGAAGAAAATGAAAAGATTTTAGGACTTTTTTAGGACTTTATAGGATTATAAGAAATAGGGCAGGATAAGGAGACTGAGAGAAAAAGAAAGATGTAGCCTAGAGGAGAGAGCAAGTTGACAAAATAATCTAATACCCATGGTTTTAAAGCTATTTATTATCCTTTTTTTTTGGCCATCAAAAGTCTTAAATTGCACATATGTAGGTCAGAGAAATCAGTATTTTCTCGGGGGAGCGTGCCCCCGAATCCCCTGGCCCTAACTACCTCTGATTTAAATGCCCATTTCTGTGGGTTGGGCTGGGGATATAATGTGGGCTGGTGTGGCTACAGTGCCAGGGCTCAATTTCTGTCCCAGTCTTAATCAATTTTAACATAGTATCGTCATCATAACAGTGTAGATGTCCCAATTAAAAACCATTAAAATATCAAATAAATAAGTAATACTTGGTGCCACAGCATTCTCTTGACCCAAAAAGTATTGCTTTACCACAATACTCACTATGTTGTCCCACGGTCAGTCATTTTTCCCCAGTTGCACCTACACAAAAGTTGAGGGTTCCCCCACCTGCCAAATCCCACTTTAACCACTATGTGTATATATTATATTATATTATTATAAACTTCTCAACTGAAATATTTAACATATTTAATCTTGAATTACATGTTATTTTTGTTTATTTTATGTCTATTTATCTAGAATCTTTATCTCAGTTTTAGCACTAAAACTTTTTGCTTATTTCATTTAGTTGACAAGGCAACATTCTAGTTTATATTTCTTTCAATTTATATTTTAATTGTTTTAGTTAACAATAATAATACTGATTTTAAACTGCTTTACAGATAAGATAATGATTTTATATGAATATTTACTGAATAACCGATGAAATTGACAACAAAAATATAAGCTCACACTTCTGCTCATAATTACTATTTCAGTGTTATTAGATTACTGTACTAATTACTCTTTCTAAAAAGTAGTGCATTACTAATCACTTTCTAAATCCTATATCAGCCTCGATCAGATCAATCCAAGAAAAGAAATGAAACTCACTCTTTCAAATAAATAATAATATAAAATTGCATAAATTATTCTTGAACTGAATAAAGTATCCAAAGGGAGAAGGCTACCTTAAAAACATACAGTTTAACATTAGACATTACAATTCGATGTTAAATCCACTATTGAGTTATTAAGAATTGTTTTAGTTTGCGCAGTATTTACATCAGAAGTAACTAATCAAATTACAGAAACATTAAGTGCAATCCCTTACTTTACTTTTCAAGCATTACACCCAACCCTGCATGCCATCAATTTCAATCTTTAAGATTCACATAATAACGCCTTGAGCTTTTAATGTGAAGTCGTTGTATTCGAGGAACCATTGAATACTCCTGCAGTCCTAAATGTGACCTTTAACTTTTCTCTTTTCTCAGAGGAATGCATTGTCGCGCTCAACTACAACCTTTTCACCAACGATCCAGAGTCTTTGGGTCATCCTGGCCTTATTGTTTTCACTGTCATATTTGCGTTGGTGAGCTTGTGGCTTGCCATTTTTCTCTTCCTGCATTTTCGGTCGAGGTTCACCATGAAGCTCGTCGTCAAATCGAATGGCTATGCCAAAATCTCAGACGGCCCGTTCACCTCTGCAACCCTCAAAGACAGCATACAGGCGGAGTACTGCGATAAAAACGAAGGCCAGGATGATGATGAGGACGTGGACGAGGATATCGTTTACATGGGGAGGGACGGGATAGTGTACCGGAAGTTTAAATACAGCATGTTGGAGGGGGAAGAGGAGGAGGAAGAGGGAGAGGTGGAGCTGGAATATGATGATGAGATGTATATTATCACGTAAAACATCAAAAGTGTGCTTAATTTCCTCGGAATGTGCATAACAATACTTTATTTATTAATATTTTGACATGCAGAAACCTACTAAATCTCATCAATCAACCATTTTAGAAATTGTTTTCACAAATATCACAATTTTGTCATCATTTATTCACCATGATGTTGTTCTAAGAAACATGTATGAACATTTTTTCTGTTCTGTGAAACACAAAAGAGGAAATTTGGTTGCATGTACAAGCTCTTCCTTGCTAACAGGGAATTTTCTCATAACTTTAACATGGTTTTCTCAAAGTTCAGATCAAATGTTCTTCTAATGATGTTAATAGAACGCTCGGTCAGAGTTATCTGTTCTTTTTACAATGCTGACTTTCATGAATTTTCAGTAAATTTTGACTTGGATTAATGGATTTTTTTTTAAATAGTTTGTTCCTTTGCACTTATGTTAATAACGTTTTTTATGTTAATACGTTCACCAAAGAAAAAATTATAAATATATATGAATAAATATATACATATATACATACATATATACATATGTATATATATATATATTTAAGACAAAAAATATTCACATAAAATATTTATATAATAATAGAAATTATATATAAATCTATATATACAGTATTTACATGAAAATATTCTTAAATATATACACAAGCATGTGTGTATATATATATATATATATATATATATAATAATTATACACAGTGTACCCACATACATTATGTAAACACAAACTTTTATTTTGGATGCGATTAATCCACTGTTAGGATTGGTTAACGTCAGAATCAATGCCCGCTCACTATTGCACACGAGTAAGTGTTTTGAAAACTTTATCCATGTAAAACTGTAATTTAGAGACAAAGCATTATTACAGTTCATTTAGTTTTACTTAATTTGTCCTCATGTCGGCAGACTCGGGCGGATGGAGTATGTCACAAAGGGAATGGGCATCTGAATACTGTTTCCATCCAGTATAGACAGTTGCTTTTGGCTCAACACTCACGTCTGGTGTAGGCAAGTGTCAGCCAATCAGGTCTATGGTACTATGATCTCTTGCTCTGGAGGAAATCGTATGCAAATGTATTTTCCCATGTGATGTCACAAATCCCACAATATCCAAACAAGACGTTTTTGGAGCTTGATTAACCCTCTGGGGTTGTTCGTTTCAGAGTCACTCTTGGGGTGTTCGGGTCCAAATGGACCCAAAGGGCAGGATTCATATTTAAAAAAAAAAAAAAATCATAATTTTTTTTTTTTTTTTTTACTTGTTTTTTATAATTTTTTTCTTTTCTTTTTTGGTGTTTTGAGATAATTTTATGATTTATAATTAATATTTATGCAATAATTATGACCCATTTTTTCCCATTGAACATAATAGAATTTTTTTTTTATCAAAGCTGTATTACATTTTAGAGTGAAGCCTAGGCCTCATGAAAGCAATTTTTGAAAAAAGATAGATGTCATCTGGTAGACACACTGAGCATTTTTATCACGCAATAGCACATTACCACTATAGTGGATTAGTGGATACAGTACAGCTCTCCAGAAAGGCTTGGGGATTCTAGTGATTTTTGCAAATACCAATTATTTTTCAGGTTGTTGATTTTTAAAATATAAAAACAGATTCTCAAAGACTATTTTTGTCTTGTTTTTTGTTTGTTTGGTTGGTTTAGATGGTAATTTGAAGTTTATTATACAATCAAATCTGAACATTGCATTGGAAAGAGAACAAATGGAAAGCATTTTGTTACCCAATGTTTAATTCTTATTCTAACTTAATAAACATGCAATTCTTTCAGTCATAACATATATTTAAATTATTTGCATACTATTTACATAGGCCATTCTATGAACAGTAACTTAAAATTGGCACAGGTGCTGCATTAGGCCTGGGGGTTAGGGTAGAACTCCATCCTTTGATCTAATCTCTCTCTGTGTTTGTGTGTGTGTGTGTGTGTGTGTGTGTGTGTGTGTGTGTGTGTGTGTGTGTGTGTGTGTGTGTGTGTGTGTGTGTGTGTGTGTGTGTGTGTGTGTGTGTGTGTGTGTGTGTGTGTGTGTGTGTGTGTGTGTGTGTGCGTGTGTGCGCCTGTTTTGCACTCTTGATGTTTTAGAGATTCACCCCTTCACCATTGAGTCATTTTTTTCTGCATTCTGGCTGATTTGTATATTGTATGCACAAAAAAACTGTTTTCATATTTTTGACAATTTCCCATTCATTTCCAATGGTGGTAATTTGGACCCGAATGTCCTGAGTGTGATAAAAAAAAAAAAAAATTACAACCACTTAGACTATTCAAATAGACTATTCTATCTGAACAGTCTATGTTTTCATATTGAATAATCTGTGTTTTCATATTTTTGACAATTTCCCATTCATTTCCTATGGGGGTCCATTTGAACCCGAAGGTCCTGAGTGTGACTATTTTTTTACAACCACTTAGACTGTTCACATCCTGTCCCCAATTTTTTTGTGTGTTCACATACCTAATACCATAAAAGTCACCAAGTTTCGTAACATTCCGATGAAGCTGTGATTTTTAAAAATTCAAAACAGATTTATGTAATCTGAATTTATGAGTGTGAAAGTGTATAAAAGTGTGTGTGTTTGTGTGTGTGAGTGTGTGTGGCTGTGTCTGTTTTGCACTCTTTGTGTTTTATAGATTCACCCCTTCACTGTTGTGTGCTTTTTTATGGATTGTGTCTGATTTGAAGATTGTACGCACCAAAAAACTCTGTTTTTTCACATTTTTGCCAATTTCCCATTCATTTCCTATGGGGGTCCATTTGGACCCGAACACCCCAAGTGTGACTATTTTTTTTACAACCACTTAGACTGTTCACATCCTGTCCCCATTTTTTTTGGGTGTTCATATACCAAATACCAACGAAGTCACCAAATTTCGGACCATTCCGAAGAAGCTGTGATTTTTAACATTTTTTTATTTGAATGCTTCGGGTCCATTTGGGCCGAACAACCCCAGAGGGTTAAATAAACGCTTTGTTTATAATAAGGTATGAAAGTATCAAACTTGCAGGTTGTTTTAATAGTAAAAAGGCCAAGATTGCATGACAAAAGCTCAAGGCAAATTTGATTTCTCATGTCATGACCCCTTTAAACATGCAGTGAAAAATGAATTCTAAAGACTTAATCCTAAATCCTAGAGTAATCTTATGGACTACTGTTTGTAAGCTTTGACAGTTCACATCTACTCTTATGGAAGAAAGCCGCTTGGATGGTGCAAATGCAAATATAAGTTATATTAAATATCCTGTGGTGGTGTCATCAGTATATGCTCAAGTCAGGCCTGTTGCTTTATGATTGTAATCAAGACCTGTGAATGATTTATAGTGTAATGACAGCAGTCCTTCTCAAACAATATGAGATTATTCAGCCGGTTATCTACATAATGAATTGGGCAATATGGCTTGTTGTTGTGGTTTATGTCAAATAAGTTTGATTACTTGATTAAATTAACAGTGCTGATTAAATCAGTGCAGTTATTTGTAGAACTGATCTTCGGACTGCTGTTGCAAGCCAGAAAGTTCATTTATTTTATTAACGCAGGCAGGTACGCAGGTTCTTTTATTTTTATTAACCACAAACTAACCTTTCAAACCTATACAATGACTGTACATTACCATACAAAAGTTGGGTTCAGTGTAATAGGATTAGACTTTTTCTAAAAAAAAAAAAAAGTTGTACTTTTGACCTCAAGTGTAGCCTACATGTGACCAAGGATTAACTGGCAAGTAATCTATTAGATCAAATCCAGCTAAACTTTTTGATTGCATGAGAAACTCTACAGATTTGTCAGCTGATATTATTAGCATTGTGTGCAATGAACAAAATAAAATTAGTCAGATCACTTAGCCTTGAGAATAAAAAGCTTAACAAATATTTAACTACAGTATTGGAAATGACACCATAAATCAAATTGAGTCTAATCACATGATTCTGTTTATGAAAGTAAAGTTAAGATGAGGAAGGCTGACAAGATCATTTAAGAATAGATATTACTATTACCACATAAGTAGAAATGATTCATTTCTGGTTCACATTTCCCAGCATTTATGTGACATCTTGAAAGAGTTACATGTGCTTTCACAATAACAGACAGCAGTAAAACACCACATTAGGCATTTTTGGTTTAATGCTTATAAGTAGGTGTCAACATTGAAGGAATGCTTGGTTGTGCACTGTATGATAGTATGTTACATATCTAAGGCACTGCCCTGACCAAAATAAAGCATGCACAGTACAGAACATTTAAAGAAACAGCAGTTTAACATATAAAGGTCCGGTCTAGATGAGTGTCTAAACATATTTGAGAAGATTACAGCATTAACATAAAGTATCGCTTTTCTGTGCCTATATTAAGATGTGGTCACATCACAGTTCAGCGAATGTTCACAGGCGAAATCTAGTCATTTCAATAGGAATCCACGTGATCTGAATTTCGCGCGAGGACGGAAAATTTCCTCAGATTTCGCAACGGGTTCAAATCGGTCAGGGGGATTCCCTTTCTTTGACCAACAGAAAGCTGATGAGAGCTGTGCTTCATACATTGCTACACCATTGACAATTAACCTTTTTTGCCCACGAAATTTCACTAATGTGATCACACCTTTACAGAGGATTGCTGTAACGTTTCAAGCAGGCATTATACAGGAAAACGGGTAAATCAAAAAGACATTCGTAAACCTTATCTAACTTGACTCTTAACTGTCTGTTGAGTGTCTTTACAAATGCAAATCTCCATTAAATGTTTAACCAAATGAAAAGAAAAAAGGCAGCCTTTATTTTATGTGAAGGTTTAGTACTGCATATACATAGTCAAAACATATGTACACAATTTCTGTACACACCAATATTTAAGACCACTGGAATCATTTCAGTACTTATGTACATCCAGATAGTGTCTTCATTCACTGTTTGTTCTGTCTGTACACTCATAGTACAACAACCTAGGCTTTAACTCTTTATCTCAACCTTGGACTTCCACCTCTACTCACGGTTCTCTGAGAACCATAAAAAACATTTCACCTTAAAGAGGAGGACCGCCGATTTTGACTATTGTTAAAGCGTTTTATTGATGTGAAGAGTCTTTCTTAAACAATAATGAAATTAAACTGAAGGTGGAGGCAAAATGATACTAAAGAGGAATATATTTTGACCCTCCCTGACTCACATTGCGAGAGGTCTGTGGTAAACATGGAATTCTGGGAAGGGCTCTGTGACATTTAACCTGTGAACTGCATTGATAAAACCTCAGTCATTCTAGTAGCTGAAATCCTTCTTTTATCTCAATATACACATAAATCAAAGCTGATGATCTAAATGAACATACATACATATATAGTGCCTACATTTGACCAAAGCATCACTTGGGGACTGACATCTTTTTACATAAATAACAAATTGTATATGGAATAAACAGGTTTTTAAATAGAGGTGATCATGAAAGAGAGTGTTACAGTCGATGTCCGTTCAAGATCTGATTGGCTGTTGTTGATACCGACGTTTTGAAGAAGTTATCCTCTTTCAGTTTCAAGTGCTCAGGCAGTTCCAGCTTTGTCTTCGCCTCTTCAATGTCACCATGAATCGCTGCTATCAACTCATCTGTGAGGAAGACACAGCAGTGAGTTCATTTAACCGTGTGAACAAGTTTGTTTGGGTGGTTGAACAGGGTGTTGTGGCGTCAAAGAGATCATGTGATGTGGGAGTGATTTCAAGAGAGCAGCTCAGCGTGTCTTACCAAGCGATGTGAATCCTCTCTCAGGCCGAATGTAGCCAACCATTGCCACACTCAATATCTGACCGTAGAAATCTTCTTTAAACGTGTGGATCACATGCGTTTCCTGTCACACGGAGCGAAAAATACATGATATTTGATATCAGACACTTGTATAATGTACTAATTATTTACGTCACTATTAACATTTAATGAATGCAAAGATATCAACCCTCTAGAAAGGTTGGGATATGGAAATACCATAGACTTCTTTGTGTTTTTGTAGTAAGGGTTCCAGCCGATGCTCATCACCATCTTGTGAATGTCTCCGTTATCCACGCGAGCCCATCCGTAGTAGATGCCGGTGCTGATGTCAGCGGGGAGATTGTCCACAACCGACTCTGGGAAGTTTGCTAAGATCGGAATGGAAGGAAAACATTTTATTAGGATGTGCGTTTACAAAATATATGCAAAATATGCATATACACACAAGTATTTAAGTAGTTTAAGGGCAGAGACTGTTTTGAGCCACAAGTCTCTGATTGGGAAATTTTGTTTGATGAAAATTTCAACATGGTAATGTTTTTCCATCAGGAATCCTGCTGTTAAAATGATAATTAAGAAAATTAAATTTCCAATTTTTTACTTGCGAACCCGACTGTTGCCCTATTATGCAAAAGTCATTGACTGTTCAATGTGGTGGCTCATAATCAAGCATTTTACAGATTCACGTTATAACGTTAGATTAATTTGGGCAGAACTTTATCTGAAAGATTACATTCATTATAACAAGTATTTATTTTATTTTTAATTCTGCGTGACATATCAAATTTAAGTTTTAACTCATAAAGCGCAGACATTAATGATTATAACTTAATGTTTAAGTTTACCAATTTTTTCACCCAAAAAAATATTTACTCGTATTGTCATTTTAAGCCGAATGTTAGTCATTGACGTCATTACCGTACACTTTTATTGCATCTTCTCCGATTCAACAAAAGTAACACTCACTTCTATGTCTCACGGAAGAAAGTCAGACAGGTGAGAAACAATATGAGAATGAGGAAATTGAGTCCGAAGTTTTATTATTTGGATGAAATGTTTGTTTATTCTCACCTGTTGGGATGCCCAGCTCTTTGCTTCCCCGTCCGAATCCGTGGACAACCTCTCCCCGGCAAAAATAAGGCAAACTCCTCATGTCAACACGTTTAAAGCTTGTTTAAAGTGATTCAGAGATCCAGACAGGTGTCCGCTTTGGTGAGGACAGTGACCCTTCTTCTAGACTCTTCTCTCTTATCTAATGCCCGTTTTTTTATACAGGAAATATGCGTTTTAAAATGAAGAGCCTTGATGTCTCAGCCCCAGCTATTGTAAATCTTGAGACTAAATGAAGAAGTGAATGAAGAATATCCTCTTAAATATCACAGGTCTGGTAATTGCTCCTTACATTATGTGACCGGTCGGCCAACTGTGAGTGTCGCACGCATAGGGTTGCACGTCATACTAGCAGGCTTTCTTCCTCCGACGACCTTGCTGCGTGTTTCCTTTAGGATTAATTCAAAATAAAAGTCCTGTTTTTTTACTAAGACAAATACTTTCCCCCATATTTTTTTTTGTGTGTACAAATAAATATTTCAGTTCGTACGACTTTTAATTAAGTGACTAGACAAAAATAATAATTTGTAGATATTTTTGTCCGTTTATAAATGATGACAGTAATAATAATGTTGGCTACACATTATCAAACTAACCAACCTCAGAGACCTTCCCAACACGTACTGCCTGTCATCATGACAAAATCTGTACAAAAGGTCAGATATCATGCGATTATTCGAGACCTTTGCATTTGTCACCGTATAAATAGCTTCAGTATGAATTTGAATTATAAATTAATTTCATGTGAACGTTTATACATTTATTATGTACTGACTATATATATTACAAATGAATATTATACAACTTCTCAGTAAATTGCTAGTATTCGTTTGCATAAATTGAGTTTCCTATAGCCATGCTTGAAAATTAGTTTACTTTAGTTTAATCCAACACATAGTTATTCTTACTCTTGTTCTCTAAAAAAGTCAGTGACCAGAAGGTGTCGCCATTTATCTGGAGGTGGTATGAGAGTTTTGTGACGTTCTCTCAATCATTCTTCCATCATTTGAGTAGCCTACAAGATTCCTCTCAAATACGCTCTTAAATAATAGCTTTTTCTTGCATTAGCCATGTTTAGATTTAGATTAAAATGACGGAAAAAAAATAAGGAAAGAATCATCAAATATTACAACAATTAATATTCATCAATATTATAATATTGTCACGGGTTTATGTGAATTATTCTAGGGCAAATGATCATGTAACAGATTAAAACCTAAATAAAAATAATTTGCACAACTCTTTACCACGAGAGCAGTGTCATCACTAGTTTAGAAGGGGTTTAGCCCCCTATTTCCACAAAGACCCGCTAATATTAGCGATTAACTGCCCCGTGTTATGGTCAGCAGAGGACAACGTGTGTGCATTTATTGTTATATTGTTGTGATGTCTGCATCTGTGTTGTTTTTTGTCATAAATGCAGTGTTCATAATGTGGGAGCAATTCAGTAGCCTAGGTTTCCCCATCCATTGTAAAATATAGGCTAATTATTTATCTAGGCCTATTTCCTTATATATATCTAACTGGCGTGAGACTTTTCCTACTTCTGGCCTTCATACTTAAGTATTTATTAATAATATTCATTTATATTCAAAAGAACTATAAAAGGGAGTGGAAATGGCAAATGAGCTAATGAGTGGCCCTCTGCAGCCATCTACTGGTTATAGACTAGTGGTCATTTTCAAAGTGGTAAACTTTTTTCATATTAAAAGTGTATTTGTTTTCCACCAGGTGACAGAAATCCTCCACTAAAGCATGGCACATTTTTCATGTTATCTCCAATGAAAATGATAGAAGATCATCTAAATCAGCTTTAGATCTTCTTTAAAGTTCGTTTTACTGCACAAATCGTTAGTGTTTAAAAGATTACATGTGTTAAAAAATATTTAAAAAATGTTTTATCCTATATTGTCAATATTCTAGACAATTACAGTATTTTAACATTTGTCTACAAATTCTTAATATATATTATTGAATATTAGCTGGTTATTTTAAATTATATTAATTCAATATTAAATTATTGACTTGATAGGTTGTGTAACTGATGTACAAAAAGTATATTCAATTATTTTTTTAATTCACATCCTCAGTGGACATCCCAATATCCTATCACCCCTGCGCGGGAGATTTATCATATAATTTTATTATGTTGCTGGACATAACTCTTTAACTTTTAAGGTTAAATCAATTTTTTTTCATACAATCTCAATCTCACAATAACCATGGACATAACAGTAATGCCCCATATAACCCTGTGCATATACAACCCATACCCGTACCTGAGTGCTAGTTCATCCAAAAATCATTTATACTCACCCTAAAGTTGTTCCAAACCTGTTATTATGTTGAACACAAAAGAAGATATTTCGAAGAATGTCAGTAACCAACAGTTGAGGGGCCCTGTTTATGGAAGAAAAAAAAATACAATGGAAGTCAGCAACTGTTTGGTTACTAACATTCTTCAAAATATCTTCTTTTGTGTTAGACTGTTAGCCTATAAAGCCTATGTTATTGTGTTGGTGTGGATATTGTAAGTTATTGTTCTTGGTGTGAATGAAGCTTAACTCAGATATTTTGCAGTGAATTTTACAAGTAACAAACAGCCACCATTTCGTTATACTTTTTCCCCTCCACTTTAAAATCACAATGAAACTAACAGCATTTTCCCCTGTATTGTGACGTACATCCAACAGATTACAGAATAAAATGTAGAGCAACACCAGCCACCAGTGTCGCACCGCGGCCGCCGGTGACAAAGCAAGGAGCGCCGAGGACGCGCACTATCAATTAAACGGGTTTTATGACGAGGTCGGTGAGGATCAGAAAAATCTTACATTTATGTGAAAACTTTGCCCGTCGATAAAATAATTGTTGTCTGTGTTATGGGCTGTGGCAATAATAATAATAATAAAAAAACAAAAGCTCGCAACAATATGGAAAAAAAACTATTCCGCAAACAACAAGTGACGTCATTGACCGTTGATTACTCTTCTGCGCATGCGGGTCACTTCTGGGTCATTTCACGTTCACACAGGAGATCACAAAAGGTCGCATTTAATTGGAAATGTGAACGGCCTTGCAAAAAAATCGATTTTTTTCAAAAAATCGGAATTGAGCATTAAGCCCTGCAGTGTGAACGTAGCCTTAGTTCTATCTATCATTCATTGATTGGATTTTGAAATTCCAGTTTAGCACTCAAAAAATGAAAGTTAGGGTAAGGTTTAGGCTAAACGATTGGATACTGTGACCAGAGAAATCAATGTATTCATGTTTGTGTTTTAATGTGTGCAAAATCTGTCGTTATTTAGCCACCCTCATGTCACCTTCAACACAACACAAGCGAAACTAAAGCAAGAAAAAGCTCAGGAAAAAAAGCAAATCCCTCTAAGGAGTTAGCTGGTGTGGCAGTGTATCCCGTCAGGCCCAGGTCAGTCTCTGAAAGCGATGAACTTCCACACTCCCACACTTGGAGCGTGAGACTCGCTGGCTGTGGTTGCAACACAGCAGTAATGAAGCAGGTAATGCATGCTTAATGAAGCATAAACGCATTTAAACACAGCTACACAGGAGAGATTAACAGCTTGTATACTCACATTATACACCCACTCCAACATTATTACAGAAACAATCTCTCTAGTTTCCCCTCACACACACACTGACTCCTCAAACACACCTGTGAATAAACCTTCAACTGCTATGATAGTCTCTTGCCATCTGTTCATCTCTGCCCCGCTCTCCTCTTTCTGCAGCTACAGCGCTCACAGACGATTGATCGGGCTGATAATAGACAGGGCAAACGTCCTCAGTAGATTTGTTTAATGTTTTCACTACTATGGGCCTTTGCCTCTTTTATTAGACAGAGATCTTGGAGAGAATGGGGAATCGGGAGTGAAAACAGGTTGCAGGCTAGATTCAAACCTGCATCACTCAGCACTTCATGACTATGCCTTGGGTTAGTTCACCCAAAAATGTGACATTTTCCCATAATTTACTCACTCTCAAGCCATTGTAGGTGTATATGACTTTCCTCTTTCAGCTGAACACAATCAGTGTTTTAAAAAAAATAAATCTCTTCCCAGCTTTGTAATGGCATTGAATAGAGTTTTTGAAGCTCCAAAAAGGCATCCATCCCCATTCTCACCCTCAAGGCGCCTTGGGAAGCATTTTGACTTCAATATCTGACGCTTTAGGCACCCTTTAGCGTCAGTTAGATGACGCCCTAGGATCGCGTGTAACCCTACCCCCACCCCAGTCTAAACCTAACCGCGTCGCCGTAGGATCGCGCCATGTAACTGACGCTAAAGTGCGCCTAAAATGTCAAATATTGAAGCATGGTCAAAGGTGACGCCTTGGGGTGAGAATGCGTTGTCCATCCATCATAAAAGTA
Source organism: Pimephales promelas (assembly GCF_988280905.1). Taxonomy (NCBI): domain Eukaryota; kingdom Metazoa; phylum Chordata; class Actinopteri; order Cypriniformes; family Leuciscidae; genus Pimephales; species Pimephales promelas. Next base: position 11,288,090 of record NC_142782.1, read on the forward strand.
CGATTCATTTAGGTTGTTACGTGTTTAAAGATGTAAAAGGGGATGATTACATAACATTTATGTGAGACACTGTTGCCGTGTGTGGATGCAGGAAAGACAACCAGAAAACATCATTTAAACGTTAAGGAAACGTTTATTCTCCTGAATGAATGAATTAAACATGTTCACTTAAATTATATAACAAATTCGTTAGAAGAAAAATAAATAAAATACACGAGAGAAAAGAAATTAGGAAAAACAAGAGTGTCGCCAAATTAATGAAATAAGCAAAACATAACTGATAACTAATTTTACGAATACCCACTAAACTAACTGCACAAAAGGAAAATGTAGAAAGAAACCCGAATTCTTCAGCGGAATAACGCCGCCTTAATTAAACTACGCTAAATAAAAACAAAAATACAATAATGGCGGACACTCCACGCATAACTAGCACACGATGATTCCTACCTCCCGTTCTATGATTTCGCAACAGAGAGCTCAATGCTTAAGATGTAATCAGATCAGCTAGGCATCTCTCAATGTCTTAGCAAAACTCAGGTCCAGGCTAAAGCATTTACTCAATCATTAATCATCAATCATAAAGACATAGCGTAAATCGTGATAACGTTTCGACAATGTGCTCAGAACGCGCAAGTTGGATGAGATCTGGCGAGGATCTGACTTCATATCTATGAATGGGCCTTTTAACGCCACAGCAGAGCAGTAGATTGGTTGCGCAGATGGTGACGCCACCCACAATCACGTCATGTACCCGCAAACAGCCAATGTTCGATCACCACCTGAAATCAATGAATGGAGACAGAACAGAAACACACACACAAAAAAAAAACAAACACGTGGAACGTAACAAGGTTAATAAATTCCTTCTGGAGCGAAATAATGTGTTTTGTGAGAAAAATAGCACTATTTATAACTTTATAAACTATAATCACTGGCTATAATCAAGAGAGATTCCAGTTCCGGCGGAAGGGTGACCTCTGACGTAGCTCCTCAGACAGCAACATAGTGTCGGCCAAGATCTGATGGAACGTGTGGAATTCCAACCCGATCTCACGACCTCACTCGTACGAATTAATACGATTTTGCTAAATCGTACATATTTTACGAATTGGCCAATTCGTATGAATTCGTTCGAATGACCTACCCCTTACCCCGCCCCTAAACCTAACCATCACGTGGGTTTAGAAAAATCGTACGAATTAGTACGAGTGAGGTCGTACGAATTAGCCACTTTTTAATCATGCGTCGAATTCGTACGATTTGGTCGTGAGATAGTGTTGGGAATTCACATGTACCGGATCTGATGTGGGCCGGATCTGGGCCGACACTGTTTTTGCCTGATCCTCTACTTTTATATAAAAAATCCTCCTTTGATTTCCAATTCATGACTGGCATTTTGTTTTGCTCTATCCTCTGCACTTCTGCGTTCGTCAGTTCCTCCTACGTCAAACGTCGGATCAGAGATCACGTTTCCGCTGGAACTCGACTCTCTTCGTAACGTGCGTACGGCCTTTGCCGGAAGCCAGTGGTTAAAGTTTATAAAGTTTTAAATATGGATATTTTTTGTACAAAACTCATAACTGAGACAGCGCTGCGGTCAAAGTGACTAATGATTAGTTAATGGCTTCTGATTCTGGCGTCTATCTATACTGATTCCTCTTGATCTTAGTGCCACTTTTGACACTATAGATGACTCTATTTTAATCAACCGCTTAGAGACCATCTTTGGAGTCTCTGATTCTGCATTAGAGTGGTTTAAGTCCTACCTCTCTGGTCACAAGCAGTTTGTTGTGATGGGTGATTGCAAGTCTGAGGTTGGTGTGGTGCACTCTGGCGTTCCCCAGGGATCAGTTTTGGGCCCGTTACTCTTTAGTATTTGCATTTTTTCCATTTGGCCAACTTTTAAGAACATTTGGGCTTAACTTTCACTTTTATGCCGATGACACTCAGATCTATATACATTCAAAACCTGGGGCTCGTTCTTCGTACGTCGCTAACTCAGTTAGCTGGATTTGATTGTTGGCGATTTGCCATGATCTTGGATCGTTTGGTTCTTCGACGCTCATCCTGGACTTGCTGTCATAGCAACAGGTCCGTCAGCTTGAACCTGCTCGCGAGCAGGCTTATTTCATGTAAACAGGATTAGATCGCGGCTGATACGGGAAGTCCTTCAGCGCAGCGCGATAGTGTAGCTTAATTTCTGAGATTTATTTTTGTTTTCTCGTGAAACGATCGTCGTGAGGGTGTCGTTTAAATACATTATTAGTTTGTTGGAAATGCACATTAATGTTCGATTCGATATCGGGCTTCAACAACAGCACAAAATGTTTGCATTGCCCTAAAATTATTTGCGAGTGGCTTCCTTTACACTATTGGAGATGCGGAGAACTTGATAAGCTTTCTGTCGTGCCATTCACAAAGTAGTGCTCTTAGTTTTTTTTTTTTTTTTGCCAACTTAGGGTATATTATAATTTTTAATGAAGATAATGCAATCATGATGACCATGCCGATTATGACTTACAGTCCCTCAGGCTTAACTTACGTGATTGGTGCCATACACTATAGACTACACACATGTTCCCATCAAGGCCTCAATGAAGGGATTTTGTGAGCAGAAAGGGGGCTTATACAGTGCAGCCAAATTACTATTACAATTTTTAATATTCCAGATTTGGAATATTATATCACTTTTTTAAAAAGGCATTTGACTGAGTAAAATCTTTTAGATGGTGTGTGACCATGTTCTATATCACAAATCAGTGTGAAAGCAAAATGGCCAGGATCTGTGCATGACTCAAGAATTTTAAGAGATTCACATTTATGAACATTATTTGAACATGGTAAGGAAAATTATAAATATCAAACTCACGGTATTACATACACTTATGCTGAGAACTGCATTTTTCCATTAAACAGGTGATTACAACAGGATCCTGCATGGAGACAGGTGTTTCATGACCCCATTCCCTGACCCAAACCCCAGACCAGTTACAATGCAGCTCTAGGACAAGGGCACACAATGACATGAGCTTTGGCCAACTAAAGGGAAGATTTCAATGTCTAAAAACCCTGAGGGTTGCACCTGACAGGGCCTGTGACATTGCATGTGCCATATTACACAACACTGCCAACATCAGAAAAAGAAAAGAAAAAAAGTTTAATTAAGCCTAAAATAAAAGACAAGACAAATTTGCAAAACTCTGTTTGCTTAGAGTTTTATTTCAATAGTTCTTTGTAAAGAAAAGCCAGTTATTCAGTCATCTTTTTAATAAAAGATATTATTCAAGGTCAGTAATAGTACTCTGTGTGATTTTACTCTGAAGTTTATTTTGAAGCAACTCTATTTCTAGTGCAATTTTTTCTTAGTCAAGTTCTGTTTCTCCCCCTGATTTTTGTTTTTTCAAAATACTCTATTTTCTGTTGAAGACTCATATAGGGAACAAATGCAACAAATAAAAAGCAAAAGTTGTCTACACTGCCCACCCCTGTATCACTGCTGTGTGCAGACTCTTCTGTAGGCCTTTCTGTACATGTGGACTCCTGTCAGAAATAATAGGTATAGGCACAAGTAGAAATCAATTAAAGACATCAATTAAATTAAAGTACTTCCTCCAAAGGACAGTCATCTGAGAAGTTTTCTTCACTCTCCAGTGCAATGTGATTGATAACTCATGGCAAAATATTTTTTACATTAACATAAGTTTATCAGTTTTTACTTTCACAAGACAAAGCAATTTATCATTACTCAAGATTTAACAGTTGAAATGACTAAACCAGCCAATTTGGATTATAGGTCTACTTCATTTAATGCAGCAACAAATTATTTCACAGTGTACAAAGATAATTAAAATTCATTTCCCAGTAATGAAAGGTGTTGCTGCTACTGGTCCCTGATGTGGGTCTGGAAGAGCTGAACCCAGGGATGCCCTTCACAACAGGGCAATTCACATTCAACCCAAGGGTCAGCTCTTCTGCCAGGGTCAGGAGAATCATTATTTTTTTTTTCTCAGCATTTTTCCTGTTTGCTTTTATAAACAGACAATCATTTATTTAACAGTGCCTTTTTAAAAGAGACTAGTAGGCCTATAAGGCCTAATTATATGCCTAATTACCATTAAGTAGAATATTTTTGTACTTAACTTTCACCATGTCCATTATTATAGTGTGGTGACTCGACATTACAATGAACAAAGTAATTATGAAATTATGAAAATAAAAATAAAATAATAATAAGTTATTAAAACATCTAACATGGCCACCACAAACGCATTTAATTTGTCTTCTAGTTTTGCCAGCACTCTCTCCTGGCTTTTGCACACTTTGAGGTGTTCCTGGCGTTTTAATTAAAGACTGAAATTCGGCATAACCTTGCATTAAAAGCGCTTGCTCTGCTTGGGAGAAAAACTGGGCGTGTTCTTTGGCCATGCTGAACAGCCAATAGCAGCGCTGCTGATCACTGGTTCTGCTATCGATACATGTCCCCTTTTAAACCAACGCGAGAACGCGCAGTTATCTCAGATAACTCAATCCAGCGATACTAATCATAAACAACAGGTGTGTTCGAAGAACCCAATTAGCCGGATCATGATTAGCACGATGATATCATCTTAGATGTCTCATTTGATCTCGGATGTTTTAAGCAACGTACGAAGAACGAGCCCCTGATGTCAATATGCCCTTGTCTAAACAGTGATAAGACTGAAGTAATGCTTATTGGTTCACCTCATCAGTTGCGTAAAGCAGAGTCCCTAACCCTAAGTGTGGGTGGCTCTGCTTTGAAATTACAACTAAACTAAAAAAATCTGGGGGGGGATATTTGACGCCAATTTAACATTTGATCATGTTCGTAACACAGTCAAAACATAATTTTTTCATCTCAGAAACATTGCCAAATTACACTCTTTGTTGACCTTCTCTGTGGGTGAAAAGTTAATCAACACTTTTGTTTTTTCACAAATTGATTTTTGTAACGCTTTGCTGGCTGGGGTTTCTAAAGCTACCCTAAGTAAATGGGCTACATGCACCCATAAGTTCTGCATTTGACGCAAGGACGCTCTTCCGTTTCCGGTTGGGGAGATTAAAGCGGAGGAAAACCAAGGAAAACGGGATTATGGCAGCGTCTTCAAAATTTACTGTCCTCCCGTCTTTGAAACGAAACTTTCATACGTTTAGATGTAATTTTATATATAGTTATGTCTATTTAATATAATTTTAAAAAGAAGCATAAACACAACGAGGGGTGTCTGTCTTGTCTGTTTTAGTGACTAACGTTTCTTTAACCATGGAGTATAAAATTCAATATAAATTCTCGGTATTGCATTGAACTCTACGATCGGCGGAAGTTATCGAGCATCCTCAAACCTTCACCGGAAATACCGCCGTGCATAGAGCCCATAACAGTTGGTACAAAATTCGGCTGCTAGGGTTGACTGGGACCAGTGCAAGGGAGCACATTACACCAATCCTGGAAAAATTGCACTGGCTTCCTGTTAGTTTTCGTATTGATTTTAAAATTCTCATGCTCACCTATAAGGCCTTGAATAACTTGGCCCCTCAGTATTTGTGTGAGCTCTTAACTCCCTACACTCCTACACGTGCTTTACGATCTTCCAACACAGTCTCATGAAGATGCGTATCTATACCACGAGTGTCATTTCTCGTGGCATTTATACGCCAAAAGTGTTTTTTTCGTGTATATGGTACGCACTAAAAAACCCTGGGTTAGGTTTAGGGGGGAGGGGGGTGGGGAGTTCGTGCGTATTATACGCAAAAAAGTGCGTATCATATGTACGCGAAAATCGCGTGCCAAATACACGCAAAAACTGTTTTTGGCGTATAAATGCCACGAGAAATGACATTCGTGCCATAGACACGAACTTTCATGAGATCGGGCTGGATCTTCTGAAGCTGGTCTTTTAACTGTCCAAACAACACGGCTAAAAACTATGGGTGATCAGGCTTTTTCTTCTTTAGCTCCTAAATTGTGGAATTCCCTGCCCTCTGAGATTAGGAATGCAGAATCCCAGAGTTTTTAAATCGTCCCGTAAAACGTACTTTTTAGGGTGGCTTTTATTTGATTCGTGTGATTACTGTGATTGTTTTTATATTGGCCTTCTATTTTATTGCTTGTTTAGTTTTTACTGCCTTGACTGTTGTGTAAAGTGCTTTGAGATGCTACTTTTAAAGGCACTATATAAAATAAAGTTAATTATTATTATTATAACTTCAGAAGGCCTTTGTTAACCCACTGGATTAACCAGGATATTATTTAATATAACTCCAACTGTGTTCATATACACAAGTCATACACCTAGGATGGCTTGAGGGTGAATAAATTAGAGGATCATTTTAATTTTAGGGTGATCTATTCCTTTAATGAGTGGGAAAAACAGCCCAGATACTGCAGGTTTAACTTGCGTAATCTGTACATCGTGAGTTTAACAATTCGGTTAAAGAATATATCCATTTATGAAAATATTGTGTTTTTAAAAATAAATTGGATGTCATACCAAAACAGTGAATATTTGTCTCACTCTCAGGATTAAACCTTCCAGTAAAAAAAAAACTAAACAAAATGAAGGTAAAGAGGATTTCATGAAAATTACAACATGGCGCCCTTTAAGCACACGTGTGAAAAAGTGCAATAAAAGTTGCCCCCACTCTGTGCAAAGTGTGCTAGATGAAAAAGTACAAGTGCCACAGCACAGAGGGGGTGCAGAAAGCAGACTTTTTGATTAATACTCCTCTAAATTAACTGTTTACTCTACAGACTCTTAACATTCCCAGATTATGATAATTTTGTGACAGGCAGAGAGATTGATGTTTGAGAGCTTGTTTTAATTAATGGTTTTGTTTGTCTCCGGAGAATGATTTTTTTTTTTTGTTCTTTTCATGGTTGCTTTTGAACCCTTTTTTAAAAAAGAAGCTTTACAGCGATGTAATGGGACCCCCATGTGTGTTTTGAATAGAAGTGAAAAAGTGTCTACAACGATTATTTCGTGTTTGAAGGAGAGGCTAATCACACATGCCGTCATGTTTGCTTTTTTTACTTTAATGCTGCAGTGTTTATCGCATTTTTATGACTTTTGAAATGATCAAAAACAAAATTTGATTGTTTTTGAGTGTGTGCGTAGCGCAATTGTTAAAATCTCTTATGTATGTGTTTATCGTCGAATGTACCATATTCCCTCAAAGTTTTAAGTAACTTTGTTTGAAATGCACTTAAAGTAACATTATTTCAAATCTTGTTTATGTTCTCATAATCATAATGAAGGCTTCTTATGCCATTTCTTTATTAAAATGCACTTACATATAGATTTCGAGATGAACAAACACATGGTTTAGTCTTTAATCTAAAAGTTACCTTAGATGACTTTTGGTTTGATATTTTTTTAATGCTATGGATCAAAATGGGAGAGTCGCAATAAATTAATCTGTAGCCTATTACTTTTACTCTACACTTTCTTATTGTGACATTATCATTTCAGTTTGTTCCCTTTAAAGCTCACAAACAATGCATTTTGAAAAGTGACTGCAGATTTAAAAATAGGCTACTGAATTATGAAGGAATGTGAAGGACAGAGATGTTGTCGCCTAGATATCTTGAATAATTTTCTTTTAATCGTTAACACATTTGAAGTCGTATTGTGAAACATTACAAAAGTTTATTGTGTGGTGAATGACACTCGAAAATAGCTAATTTCATGCTGAGATGTTCTCTATACTCTGAGAGATGTTGAAGAAAGAACTTTATTTTGTTTTATGTCCTTCTAGGTCATTCCGCAGGAAATACTGACAGACACAGATAAATGGAGAGGTTGCCGAGAAGGCAGGGAGTGAGGAAGAGAGTAAGGGGGGAAAAGTAAAGCTGACAGGAAAACTGTGTGCAGCCATTGCATTATTACCATCTCTAGGACAGGATCGTTTTTCACCACAGATACCCCGATGAGAGCTCTGACAATATCTGGTCTTGATACCCGTCTTAACACTCTCCTAAACACACGCACACACACTCATGTTATGTGAATCTCTCTGCCAGCTCTAGTAATGGTGATACCTAAACACAGGGCCTTTGTCAAAGACATTCAGTAATGTTAGAACCCCGTGGTATCATTGGGCCTGAGGGTCAAGACGACCACCCATTAAACAATTTGAGTGATACATCTTTATTATCGAACAAAAAATGATTTTTTTTTTTTTTTTTTGTGCCAGGAACACATTTTTATTCTGCCTTATAACCTCTCTAAATATGTCATGTTTTGTTTTGTTGTGGTTGTACATTCTCTCTCTGCGGGCCCTCCACAGGTAACGGCTGTTAAACAGTGAATTTCGGCTTCTCCGACCTGCCATCATTATGTAGAATCGCCTAAGGTCCAAACTCCTGCTCGATAACTCATGCCCCGTGCAAATTCCCATGCAAACACAGTCAATGCAAAACACATTTCCTGCTGTCAACAACATCGCTGGCGAGAATCAATCAACCGTTCATCCATTTACACTCTTTGCATACCCTTATGTCAAAGAAAAAAGCGCTCCGAGACTCCGCAGCTCTTCTGAGGCGATCGTTCCGTCGTTCTGAAGAATCCATCAAGCCGCGTTTGATTGATAAGTCTGTCTGCGCGCACAGCAGTACAGCTACAGCAAATGGGGTGGCAAAGCGCGAGCTGACATAATGCAAGTCTGCGCAAGTTTGGGAGACAGACTGAGCACGTCCGTGGGGGGTAAAAGTTTGATGCGACATGCTACAAGACACACAGCACTCGTGATGGCACACACACAAGCTGCCCCCCTGTCCAACCCCTCCACGAACGCGGAGTTCAGCATGTCTTTTGGAAAAGTATTTTAGCTCTTGACGCCATTGTGGATTTTACGTTGGGATTTATTTTCAGATTTCACAAGAGTGTTTTATCAGTTGTGGCGCAGTTGTTTTTGGAATAGACTTTTGATGCATCCAGCTGCTTTACAACATGGACAATTATATAAAATAATAAAAAGTGACGTATATACAGCGCAAACAGTAGAAAGGACTGTATACAGTACAAGTAGGCTACAAGGACGACTATATTACATTTTAATAATCGTTCTATGAGTGCAGTCTTCACCACAACTATAATAACGCCAACACAGAATAGGTTACAAAGGGGAAGCACCTAATGAAAATGTGATTTTCACTAGGTACTTGATTGCAGGAAAAAAAAAATATTTTGAAAAAATATATATTTTTTGGTTCAAAAATCTTATATGAGGTGGATATAAAAATCTCTCTATATATATAAATGTCCTAGTTAATATGTGTTCAAAACAAAAACTTTAGCAAAGTTTGTAGGCTACGATTTTCTGTTTATTTTGAATTTTAATTCATTTTTGTTCAATAAATATACTGTCATTAAAATATAGGCTAGTAATAACTATATAAAATGTATTTTAAAAATACAGAAACAAAATTCTGAAACCATTGGAGATCCCATAATAGTTTAATATAGATTTACAGTAGTAATAATAAATTATATTTTATGATATGATTAATTTCATATTTTTTAATAAGGTTTTATTATAAATATGGTGGTTAGCCTATCTCTTAGGTGGGTCTTGAAAAGTGAATATTTTGGAAAGTTCTATCAAGTTTTTGTGCAATAGTGGTTTAGAGGAAAATAAAATCAAAGGTGTCTTTCACTTTATCCCCCTTGTAATACAGAAACCACAGAATAAAAAAATAAAAAGGTAATTGCGAGATGTAAACTTGCAATTGCGAGTTATAAAGAATTGGGAGATTTAAAGTAATGACGAGTTGGCTATCTCACAATTCTGACTTTACAACTCACACTTGCTAGTTTATATCACTGAATTCTGAGAAAAAAAGTTCGAGTTGTGAGATAAAAAGTCGCAATTACCTTTATTATTTGTTATTCAGTGGTGGAAACAAGCTTCTATAGAATGATGATATCATTGGAATCACTTTCAGAAAATCAGAGCTTGAGCATTTAAAGCGGCAGGCGACAGAACTTCACTGTGCATAAACAGAACGTTATAGGCCTGGGTGTGGATTAGTTATTATCATCTTAAATTCAGCATTTAATGAAAATGCATGCTCTCATTCTTACATTCATTTTTTTTTTAAATCAAAAATGTCATAACTGGATCTTCTACAGACTTATGATGACATAGCCTATGCAGGGCTTCTCCAATCATTCAGACGTTAAACTGCACCCTTAAAGCCCAGACAAATGGAGAGGTTCTCTTAGTTGAGGACACACAATATTCAACAATATTATTGATTTGACTGCGCTCTTTTTGATGAGAACTGAACTGAGCTGGATGATGACATCACTGTTTTTCTGCAGAACTGCTTTATAGATGAAATGAACTCACTTATGTTCTTTAAAACAGAACAACAGAATCAACACTAACACTGACTTCAGCTGATCAATGAAGGTTTAGGCGACTTTTGCAATTCGGATGCACGTTTCAAAGAAACAATGTTAAGTCATATTTCACTCTTAACAGTATATTTATAAACTGTACATCCACACGTTACAATGTGTCATTTCGATTTTGACGTTTTGAACATGGCTTTCCTGCAAAAGCTCTGACAAGTTTACCCTTGTTTTCCAGAGATCCCATAACATCGTGTTCAACTGACATCTGGGCAAGTGCGGCCAGTCTTTCTTGCATCATGGTGGACCGCAGGTATGATTTTATTAGCCACAGGCATGAGATAGAAATATAGAAAAATGAAATTATTGGAAAACATTTCGAATGAAACTAAAACTGCCAGTGGGTGCTGGCAAATCATTGTCTTACCGAGTGAGCCATTGGATCATTCAGTTTAACGATTTGTTTAAAATGGCTGATTCTTTCAGGGACAAAGTAACTAACCATCTTAATAAATTTGAGTCATTACCAACGCTTTCTCACCCCAAGGCGTCACCTTTGACCATGCTTCAATATTTGACGTTTTAGGCGCCCTTTAGCGTCACTTACATGACGCGATAATTTTTTTCAAAACCGCGGATTGATTCAGTAACTAAACATCACTGTGTTGCTCTGAGACACGCAATGGCTCTACACTCTTAGAAGAAAAGGTTCTATATAGAACCTTAAAAGGTTCTATTAGCGTTACGTATTTGGAACCCCTAAAAGGTTGAACCTTTTTAAGGGTTAAATAATAAGAACCCTTTAGGGTTCTTTGGAACCAGAAACAAGGTTCTAAATGGAACCTTTTGCGTTCATTCATTATCATTTGTGTTGTCCTTTCCGGATTAAATATTTCGTATTGACAAACTTCCCTAAAAGACCCTAAAATGCAGCCCATTCTCACCCCCAAGGCGTCACTTAACTGACGCTTTCCTTTAGCGTCAGTTAGATGACGCCGTAGGATCGCGTCATGTGTGACGCTAAAGGGCGCCTAAAACGTCAAATATTGAAGCATGGTCAAAGGTGACGCCTTGGGGTGAGAATGCGTTGATTTATGAATGCATGTGAATGATCACAAAACTCCAGATATAGAGGTTAGAAAACATATATATTTATATCATTTTATTTAGTTAATCAATATCACACGAAGAGTGCCATTTCAGTTTTTTTTCCCTCCAAAAATCAGCATGATTAAAATGTGATATTAAGTTACAACAGTTTAATAAACAATCATTTAATTACAACTACAACATGTTGCAGAATAATGTAAAATATGTATGAATAATAGCCTATAAAGAACCTTTTTGCCAAAAGGGTTCTTTCTTGTCATTATATAACTTTTTTTTAGCATAAAAGGTTCTCTGGAGTTGAGTAAAGAACCCTATGCTTCATATAGAACCCCAATGAACCCCTTTTTTTCTAAGAGCACAGTGGATTTGTTTGAAACTATTTTCGTTGGCAAAATAGAGCAAAAAGAGTCTAAAATCAATATAGGTCAACTATATTACTGTCTTGTTTATTGAACCGTTGTATAAAATCAGCATAGTCTATCACATTTGCAATCATGCTGATATTTGGGAAAACAGCACTATATATCTTTATATTTATACATAATAAAAACAAGAACTCTAAAGGGACATTTGTTGCCCTATATCTTGAATTTTTATTAATTTTGATGCCGTTAATTTTGAGCCCCTATTTTCCAACCCTGGTGTGTGTGCATGGGAGGCTGGGCTCTTTTCAAGAAATGGGTGAAAAAAAAGGGTGAAACTGTCAAAATCCAATCAACAGTTTATAGCCTACATAAAGCCAAGTTCCCACCCTACTTTTTTTCTGGTGCTACTTCTGTTTCATCATGACTTTAATGGTAAAAATTATTGGTGTGAATGGGCCAAACCTCATTATGGAAAATAATGATTCATAAAGTTGGCATTAAATTGAAGTCGCATTGTCCATTCTTTCCGTCTAAGTGAAACTGCTTCTCGAACAAGAAAAAATGTAGGGGGGACTTATGTCCATTGGAAATTAATTTGATCATTGTCGTTTGGTATTGCTGCAATCTCATGTGAGGGACAGGTTTTCAGTAAGCAGAGAAGAAAAGAGATGTCGCTGCAAATGGAAGGGGAAGTTATTTTAAGAAGAGCCTGTTGTTTTTCAATTAGTCTGAAATTCCGCCATGTTTAATTTACAGCATTAGCAGAGAGAGAATTCATTTCTGTAAGCAGAATGATCATTTTAAGTGAAGTACACCCAAATGAATCATAATCTGAATCTAACCAGTCTGAATTACACTGGAATCAAATCTATTCACCCTCCGCAGAAGTTACTATTAAAATGTCAAATAATAAAAAAAATCATACAAGATTAACAATAAAACAATAACTGGCTGTCAAGTTCAGCCGCATGATTTCCCTGATTATCACCACAAGGACTTTGGATTAGATGAAAATTTTCCAGTGAATTTCACCACTTCATTTTGATTTCTATCAGCAAGACACATCTTAATGACAAAGGTCCTTAAAAACAACGCGATCTTAAGGCCAGCGTAATGGATCTCACACTAGGGGCCAGCTGCACACAATGTTACGCCCCCTGTGTGGAGAACCGCCCCCCTGCGTAAAACACATTATTCTTCGGGGGGTATGTGGAAGCGACACGACCCATTCGCCTGTGGGACCCGAGGGAGGAATATGGGCCCCCTCTTCAATCTGAGTCCCTAGGAGGGCCACCCAGCACCTGCTAACCCAGGGCAGTACTCATCAGAAAAGCATTTAGCGCGCTTGCTAACTCCAGGCCATAATTAGGGTGGGTAATTATTTACAGGCAGCACTGGGCAGAACTGGCCTAGCATAAACAAACAGGCGGCTTGGAGACACATGACAAACATCGTTAGCTCTTCGCTCATTTTCGCCCAAACGGCAAAAACACTAGCAGCATGTAGACTCACTCCCGGGGAAAAGAATACCCGAAAACTTCTGGTCTGAAAAGCAATCGTTTCCCAAATAGCTAGCACATTTGAGACACACAAGTAGGCTTATTGTAACATCTGTAATGTGCTACGCACACACACACACAAACACACAGATACACACTCAGACTCACACGCTCATGAATATGATAACGTGTGAAATGACAGATTTATTTGTGTGTGGCTCCAGGGTTTTATCTCTAGCACAGTTCATCAACTCCTCAGCACGAGGACTGCTAACCAACGCAGCGCCTGCACATGCTAATTACTGGACCATGGTTAGCTTCGAACCTCGGATCTGCTCCCATCATAATATGTGCCCTGCTTTTTGCTTTTATGAGATTTTTATCTATCTGTAAGAATGTGGGGAAAAGAGTGAAGGTTTGCGTGAAAGTTTAAATTACTGAGAGTTTCTGCGGTTTATGCTAAAATGCTAATGAGCTAACCGCATTGCCACCAATTTGAATGCGCTCATTTTACATTCAAACTTATTCTGTTTTTCATGTTTAATCGCAATTAACAGATGAAATGAATTTTCATAAAGGTGAATGTTAACTTTATTTCATTAATCTATAATCATTAATCTAGTGGTTCAAGCTCAGGCCAATATGTTGTGAACATTTTCCTCAGACTGGAAGGATGACTGTGTACAAAAAAAAAAAACAATCTTTGGTTAATCACCCCCGTAACACACTGACGCAATAATCGTTCCAAGGACTGTATGGTTATCAATTACACAGTGTGTGCTGTGTACATAGTGATAGTTTGACTGTAACTAATCAGCTACAATGAAAGGATTTCATTGAGTGTTTTAGTAGGCCTGGTTCGTTGTTTCAAAATCGCTGGTTAATTCTATTTGAAAGTGCAACACTATTCACTAAGCTGTTTCTCTTGTGCATATTTAATTTCACATAAGATAGAGAGAAACGAGAGGGGTTGCGAGAGCTCCAGATGGCTCCAAAGCTCCGCAGAGAACTAGGCCTCATTGTTTGATTTTTTTCTTAAGTTTTAATTAGCTGCAAGAACAAGAAAGGAAAAACTTGTATGTTTTCTATAAAGAGTGGGTGACTGACTGTTGTCAAGTAGAATTTGTGTTCTCATTACCAAGTAAAAAGTTAATAGACGGTGAAGATTTGTTCAGTATTGGTTGATTGATACTGGAGATTGTTCATGCTTATTTATTCTATTTTTACTTTTAGATTGCTTTTTATATTCTCGTAACGCTCACTTAAATTTAAAGGGATAGTTCATCAAAAAATAAAAATTCTGTCCTCTTTTACTCACACTCATATCACTCCAAAGCCTTAAAGGAGTAGTTCACTTTAAAAAAAACTTTTGCTGATTATTTACTCACCTCCATGTCATCCAAGATATCCATGTCTTTCTTTTTTCAGTCGAAAATAAATTAAGGTTTTTGATGAAAACATCACAGGATTTTTCGATCGGACAAATTATAACGATCGGTCAAGTGTTATAAGCACAAATGTTCGCCTTGCTCTGTTCGCGACTCGCCTATTCAAACTCGTTCATCAAAATGAACAAATCTTTTTTCGAGTCGAACAGAGCAAGGCGAGCATTTGTGCTTATAACACTTAAACTTTTTTATTTATTTTTGAAATGACTAGTCGTTTCGCTAGATAAGACCCTTGTTCGCCGTCTGGTGTCGTTTAAAGCCATTTGAAGCTGCACTGAAACTCTCATTTGGACCTTGAATCGTTTGGTACCCAATGAAGTCCATTATATGGAATATGCCTTAATTTCCTTCATTTCTTTTGAAAGAAAGAAAGACATGCATATCTTGGATGATATGGGGGGTGAGTAAATTATCAGCAAAAGTTTTTTAAAAGTGAACTACTCCTTTAAGACATTTGGGTAACACTTTATTTGGTGATGTGACGTATAGTTACACATTACATGTATTTACTACAAGTAACTAACCCTAAAGCAAACCCTAACCGTGACTCTCTAGTAAGTTAAAGAGATATGTAGTTAAAGGGTGAATTTTGTCCTTATTTACTCACTCTAAACTCGTCCCAAACCTGTTCTGTTATTTATTTTGAAAACTTTTGACCAGACAGTTTCATAGTAGAAAAAATTACTATGGAGTAGTTCACTTTTGAAAAATGTTTTGCTGATAATTTACTCACCCCCATGTCATCAAAGATGTCCATGTCTTTCTTTCTTCAGTCGAAAAGAAATGAAGGTTTTTGATGAAAACATTGCAGGATTTTTCTCCATATAATGGACGTCAATGGGAACCAAACGGTTCAATGTCCAAAAGAGAGTTTCAGTGCAAACTGTTTAAAGGGCTTTAAACGATTCCAGGCGATGAATAAGGGTCTTATCAAGCGAAACGATCGCTCATTATTTAATAAATAAATAACAAAGTTTAAGTTTAGATAAGACCCTTGTTCACCGTCTGGTGTCATTTAAAGCCATTTGAAAGCAAAGGCAAGGCACTTTTATTTATAAAGCACGCAGCTGCACTGAAGGGTGAATTTTGTCCTAATTTACTCACCCTAAACTCGTCCCAAACCTGTTCTGTTATTTATTTTGAAGACTTTTGACCAGAAAAATTACTAGACTTCCAAAAATTACTATGGAAGTCTATGGGACCAATCAACATTCTTCAAAATATCTTCTTTTTTGTCCAGCTGAAGAAACAAACTCATACAGGTTTGGAAGAATTTGAGGGTGACTACATTTAACTATATGTCACCTTAAAATGAACCATCTTTGGAACACAAATGAAGATGTTTTTAATATTCTCTCATCATTTTATATATTCATTCCATTAAAAAAACAACAGACGTCACATGCACTTTTGAGCTTTCATTTACCATATCTGATGTGCGTTAATCAATGTTTTTTATTTGAATAAATGCCTGTTAAATCATATATTGGGTCTTATAGATTACTTTTACAATATCTTTATGAACTTCTTGAAGCTTGAAAATGTTAATTGTGTGAATAGATTCAATGGATAGACAAAAATGATGAGCGAATATCAAAAAAAATCTTCATTTGTGTTCCAAAGATTAAAAAAAGTTGAATGGGTTTGGAACGACGTGAGGGTGACTATCATGATAGATTTCTTTGTTGTTGTCAAACCCTTAAATCTTTAAAAAAATGTGTCTTTAGCAGATCTCAATTTGGATTTTCTATATTCATACAGATATTTTCATGTTTTGGTGCCTAAATTGACTATATTTTAGTTGATTTTTTTTTAAAATGTGTTTAGACAAAATACTATCAGCAATTTATCAGTTCTCAACATGAAAATATATATCAGCTTATAGCGGTATCAGTGAATCCTACTAAGAAACAAAATACTGTCTCAGCTTAGCGTGTTTTATGGCCTTCTAAAGTACTGCGATCTTGAGACAGACTTCCATGGTTATTGTCACACTTGACTGAGCAAGTATCATTCTGCACAAACACACATGAACACACACACACACATTCATGCACTAATCAAAGCAAGCTTATTTAGTCCTTTGTAAAGCATTTACAGCCTGATCCTAAATGCTGCGCTCGTGGCTTTGTTCTCTTCTCAAACACAATTAGAAGATAATATATAAATATATACATACTGCAAATGACATGCATATGACGGCTTCATTTGAAGCCCGCTCAGGTCATTAGTAACCCAACAGGGCGCTACAGAGCCGCCGGTCCCTTTCTGCCAGTCGACCAGTGGAGATTTATTTGATATTAACTCCCTAATGGCCTAGCTCCTTTTCTGGTAAAATATGCACAAAAAAGTCCAACACGAACACTGCCATTCAGTTGAATGCTTATTTATTCACTAAACGAGGATCTAATGTTCAATGTTCCCTGGACGCTAAGGTAGTTCTGGGGGAGGAAGGCTTCCCCCTACAGCTATATACATCATTTATTTTACACATATCCCGGTATCACACACTGGGCAGCGAGAGGAGAAGAACGACTTTATGAAAATCAGAACAGTGAGTGTTACGGGGGACATTAGGAGTTGGAGGGGGAGAGCTGTGAATGGAAGCGGAAGAGGGGCGAGCGAGAGCATCTTCGCTGGAGAGAGACGATGTCTCTCGCCCGCCACCCACAAGCATAGCGGGGCCGCGCTCGACACCCCTCGGATAGGAAGCGGGCTTTCGCTCACCGTCTCTCTTGAACTCTGAGGCCCTCGCAGCCCCGACAAATGGTCGTTATCGCGCAGTTCTGTTTCCACATGAACTTCTTTAACGCATTAAGAAGGATGTCTATCTTTCGCGCTGTTAAACACATTGTTAATTTAGTTGTGGCGCTCGTGGTCGTGAGGCTGGGGGGAGATTGTGTCGAGTTGTCTCTGTTTTCTTGTGTTTACCCAAGTCTGTTATTCCACATGTATGCTAAGCTACTGACCTGAAATTAAAAACTCTCATCAGCTCTCGTTTGTTTCTCACAACCTGCTAATGCAAACCTTTCCATCCATATCATTGATATCAAATATAGCCTCTACAAAAATAGCCTGAATATAGCCTATTTTTTCTCAAACAATAACCATGTCACCTATAAAGCTCCATTAACCTTGAGTACTATACTGATACTAATTTTGATTATTATTCCAGACAGCAACATAATGTCAGCCCAGATCCGGCCCACATCTGTACATGTGTTTACCAGATGTGGGCCGGATCTGGGCCGTCACTTTGTTGCTGTCTGAGATATTTAGTGTCCTTGCTACACATTACATGTAGTTGCTAGTAATTATTACTATAAATTGTGCATAATCACATGCAACCAACCTTAACCACAAAATGAATGCGCTTTATCTAATCAAAAAATTGTGGCAACAGATTACAAGCAATATTATTCATTCAATTTAACACATTAGAGAATTGAGTAATAATTAATCAAATTTAAAATGAGTTAAACTTTAAAAAAAAAAAACTACACTTAAGTCACCATTATGGTGATCAGTGTTTGTTTTAGGTTTGTTTTAAAATTACGGTTTTCTCCTACAGTGATTCTGCTTGTTAAAATCAGGTGTCTTCAATATTGGCGATATAAAATAAAGAGCTCTTAATAAATATTTTATGTCTGTCTGTTATACAGATGTTTTTGTTTATTTTTTGTGTAAACTTTACTCATCTTAAATGGATAACTTTTAAGGAATAATTTGATTGATTA
The DNA here is from genome assembly GCF_988280905.1 of Pimephales promelas. NCBI lineage: Eukaryota > Metazoa > Chordata > Actinopteri > Cypriniformes > Leuciscidae > Pimephales > Pimephales promelas. Next base: position 11,306,625 of record NC_142782.1, read on the forward strand.
TTACTCAATTCTAATTCTCTTGTTCAATTTAATTAATAATATTGCTTGTAGTCTGTTGCCACAATTTTCTTGATTAGAAAAGCAAATTAATTTTTTCAATAAGTAAATTTTGAATTATTATTAATCAGTACTTAAATGTATAATTACAGTGTAACATGACACCATGAGTGTTTATAATATGAAATAATGCATTATTATTATTATTATTATTATTATTGCTATTATTATTAAAATATTTGTTTTTTATTAAGGGGTTTGATTCACTACATCATATAAAAACAACACAATAAAGTTTTTTTTAATCTCAAATAATAACACAAAATAATAAGCCTGTTCCGCTATAGCTTGAAATAATAGTAATTTATTGCATTTTAATATAATTTATTATATTGTAATATAATGTTGCTTTTTGAAGCTCTATGGCTTCAATGATATATACTGTAATGTAATATATATTATATTATGGTATAGTATATTATTTTATAATAAAATAATATATGAATAATAATATTATTACTAATATATATTTTTAATAATATACTATAGTATAATATTATGTATATCAAATGCTATTATTATTATTATTAATAAAATAATATATTTTTTTTTATCTGCTATAGCTTCAAATATTGGTATTAATATAATATAATTTATCTTAATAGGTTACACTAGGTGTCATTGTTACAATGTAATTATACATTTAAGTATTGAGTAATAATAATTACCAACATGTACTTACTATAGGATTAGGGTACAATTAGGATTTGGTTTAGGGTTAGTTGCATGTAATTATGCATAATTTACTGTTATTACTATGGCAAGTACATGTAACCTTTGTAACAAATATATGATTATTATCATTATTAAAAAAAATCTTTCTTTTTTTACAAGGTTTGATTCACTACACTTCACATACAACATCATAGATTTTTGAAGGTCTGTTGGGAATGAATTACAGCAGGTATGAAAATAGCAGGATTATGTTGATGCAGGTACAAAATAATAGTTAATGAATTGTGGAAGGTAAGGAATGGATTGCTAAAGGTAAGGAATGACTGTAGGGTTGTGTTAGGTATGGGACCACTGACTGTGGGACCCTTTGTGTGTGTGTATGTGTGTGTGTGTGGCGGGTGAGACAGACTCTGCCAACTGCACGATTCACTAAGCTCTCACCAGGGGAGAGAGATAGATAGTTTTAATGTGTATGTGTGAGTGAGAGAGAAGCGAGTGAAAGAGAGAAAAAAATACAAATACAGAAAACCAAAATGTATATTCCATATTAAGTATGTGAATGGGTTTTCTACTCAATTGTGTATGTCGGCCTGATCTGCAGGTAGGAAGATGAATGAGTTTGTCTGTTATAAATATATAGACCAGAGGCAATGGAAAGGAAGGACAATTATCTAAATCTAGCCTACTTCAAGTGCAGCATCTTGAAGATATCGTGAGTTTATGGACAGATAAAGCATATTAAAACCTTGCTTTAGGGTTGATTCTTGAAATATATCTCTTAGCGTTTCACACACAACTTTTGCTTTGAGAACCCAGCATATGCCCTGATGCAATTGATCAAGGATCTATCAACTTTGAAATGCAGCACCATCTTAAAATGAAGACATTAACCAGATCACCTTAACTTATGGGAGGACTTCCTCGTCACACTTAAAGCGATCATATGTTAATCGGCATCAATAAATCATTTGGTGGCCATGAAGTCTTCTTGCTGGTGCCAAAGTCTCATTTCCCAATAGGACCACTCTAATTGATTTAAATGCTTCGTCCTTGCGGCAACGCTATGCTCACTTAGTAAGGGGTCTTTAACATTATTATTATTACCACCGTGATTGCGGGTTTCGACATTTCCCATTGTATTGACGAGAGTCAGAATCTCTCGCCCAAAGCTGAAAAAATAATTATTAGCATCTTGGAACAAACAGACGAAACACCCCCTCGACCCCCCACCCTCGCCTCGCGGCCCAGAGCCGACCCCCTCCTCGCGCGCTCATCTCCCCGTCTCCGTTTTTGCCACGTTCACTCCTTAATTTATGCAAAATTAATTGATATATCTTTTATAATTGATGTGCTGTAAAATTAATGAGTAATTTATGTAATTAGTCAATTAAGGCTAATTCCAGCATATGTTCAATATGCCCAGAAGGTGCACTTTACAAGTTGTTATTTGTCCAGGAGTTGAATGCAGCGAAAACCCGCTCTAATTAATTTCTTATGCATATCAGCGTGTTGTCTACTTAACACCGCGCTTTGTGGGAGCAGGTTTAATATTGATCTAAACAACACGGTGAGGAGGAACACGCGCGCGCTCCCACTGCAGCCGCGCGCAGAGAGGCCTTCCGGTGCCGAGCGCTCTGCATGATTCGCGTGTCAAAGGCGCGTATAAACACACGTTATTCGTCAGCGGTCCGGAGCTAAAGTTGCATTTCAAAAGACATTAAGCCTGGGGGATAATGGCGCCGGGTGTGAAATATGCATGCGCCTCGTTCGCCGGTGACCCTTTAAACTAGAGAAACACCGGAGCTCTTCAGGAACAAAATGAGAAAGATCTGTTGGCTAATTAATTGACACGGTTTTGAATATTCATCGCTAATATAACCACTACGCCTTTAATTATATTGTTGGACATCTCTCTCAGGAAGGTAAATCACTGAAGGCTTAATTAATGTAATGTATTCGCGACCCGCCGGGAACCCGAGTAAGAAGGCGCCTGGTGGGACCGTGCCGTGACACCTGGCCGCACAAGAGCGCCGGAGCTTTTGTTATTCTGTTTACCGGAGTACCTGTTCTCGGGGGCTGTGGGGAAGTGTTTATCCTTGTGAAATACGAGCAAAGAGCAAACAGCTTGACAGGTTGAGTCTGACTCCGCTCAGCTTGGTGAAAAACTGGCGCGCGCTTGGCGCGTGCAAACGCTTGCGCTTTCAGCTTTTGAATGATTGGTTATAAATGTTTTACCTGAAATGACTCAAGAGAAAGGAGTTAAATAGTATATAATAATAGCAACGTTTTTATGCTGTTGTCAAGCTATGACAAGGTTACATTTTATGCACTTAATGGGAAGCAAAATTATGGATATATTTTTAAAAATATATCTTTTATATTTTATTTTATTTTTTTATATTTTATATTTAAATTTGTTTACCCTTTCTCTCTCTGCTATCTCTCTCCACATTTCAGCTACTGGAAAAATTTTATTTTTATTGTGTTATGACAATTTTTTTTTTTTTTTTAACACCGTTTAGCTTCAGGGATGAGAAAAGGCCAAAACTACCAAACACATGTATACAATTTGCTTGTGAGCACAGAAAAAAAAGAAAAAAAAAACCTTTATTTGATAACTTGTGTGTATCAATCTTATAGGCTACAGAACTGTGAAAACTTTTGAAATACTTTAAAAGTTGCCGGACAATGTTGTGCAAACTAACAGTTATTGAACAAAAATATTCATCTCTTTCTGAAGGTATATGTATATAGATTTTATGAATATCATAATAATAATGTTATTTCAACTTGCAATTAAGATTAGGCTACATGGCCTAATTTAAATAGATTAAACTTAACAAACTGAAGTTTGTGCAATCGTAATAAGATATTATGCTGGAGAAAGTGTATGAAGAAAAATGTAAAAAAAAAAAAAAAAAATTCTAAATGAGCATAGACTCTACTGCCTGGTTCGTTTTATGTTAAAACATCTTTAGAACAAATAATAATGAGAAACCCTCCTTGTAAATCCTTGTCTCGTCTATAACAGAAAAAATAAATGAATGGAATTTTCGTGACGTTATATTTCATAATCCTACTGTAATAACACAGGTGGTATAATGTAAGTTTATCCCAATCTCTTCAGCAACTGTGTTATAATGAGACAGAGCACAGTTGCTCACAAAAACACAAATTCCCATGAAGTTCATATACATTAAAATAATGCAGTACAAAACAAACACTGTTAAATGCAAAACAAAACTGAAAGTGTACATAACTGAAAAAAGAAACGATTTAAAAAAATAACATAAATAATATATGTTTCCATTACACAGTTTTTTATTGTCTTTTGTACGTTGAAATTAGCTCAATATTTTATAATATAATATTTGAATTATACATTGAAAACAGTTTGACATTGCAATGACAGCGAACAACACACGTTAAATATTAAAGGCTATTCTTGATTAGCCTAAGTAAACTTCCAAAAAAGTTCGATTTGATAGACTTCGAGACGTTTAGAACAATTCTAATAACTCTCCATAAACAGTATGGATATTTCACATTCACATCATTAGTCTTGCAGTGTGTGTTATCATTATCAGACTCATTAGTGCGCGCGCTGCTCTTTGCCTCTGATTGGTACAGATGAATAGGACTAAACGCATATGAAGTCAGACCCTCCCCCTATTTACCCCTTATTCGTCCTAATGTCAGTGTCATCATAATAAAACGCAACTAGCGGGGGGTCTGGACCTCTGCCATTCTTACAAAAGCGTCGCGGATCTTCTGCGAGTCAAAGCCGAGTGCGCGCATCCTCCGGGAGAACTTCTCGCGCTCAGAGAGGAAGCAGGTGTCGCGCGCGCGTGCGGAGTATCATTCAGAGAGGTAACTTTCAAAACGGTCCCGTTTTCTCTGACACAGCTTTGGCTTTGCCTTAACCCTGTGGATTTTGACTTTTAAACTCTTTCCGTGACTATCGTGTTATAAAGCAGATGTAAACATTCAAAACAAACAGATGAAGTAAATCAAAGCAATAGCATGTTGAATGCCTTTCTATTTTAATTGAAATGGACGATATGCTGGCTCGCTTCTGAGTGTTATTGCACAGTTTTTAAAAAGCCATGCCTCGGCCAGGCAAAAACTCCTACAGTGACCAGAAGCCCCCGTACTCGTACATCTCTCTGACTGCCATGGCCATCCAGAGCTCCTCGGAGAAGATGCTCCCCCTCAGCGACATCTACAAATTCATCATGGACCGCTTCCCGTATTACCGCGAGAACACTCAGCGCTGGCAGAACTCGCTCCGGCACAACCTTTCCTTCAACGACTGCTTCATCAAGATCCCCCGGCGCCCCGACCAACCGGGCAAGGGCAGTTTCTGGGCCTTGCATCCAGACTGTGGAGACATGTTCGAGAACGGCAGCTTCCTCCGCCGCCGCAAGCGTTTCAAGCTCCTGCGGGTGGAGCATTCGGCTTGCAAGAGTGGCCCCGTGCTGCACTCCTACCACTCTCACCATTCCCAGCACCCCTTGCACCAATCCCACCACCATTCAAGCAAGCTGGGCGTGGGACATCCGGAGTACCTGGGCACCATGGGCCGCCTCTCTCACTTCCAGAGCTACACGCTTGGCGGCGGGCAGAGCGGCGGCTTCAAGCACCCGTTCGCCATCGAGAGCCTCATTGGCAGAGACTATAAAGGAGTGATGGCCAGTGGGTTGCCCATCGCGTCGGTCATGCATCACCTCGGCTATCCCGTGCCCGTGGGCGGCATGGTCAACTCCGTGTGGCCGCACGTCGGCATGCTGTCCGAGCCGGTGTCGTCAGACTACCCACCGTTCAGTGTGGCGGTGAAGGGGCTGTACCATCACCACCCGGGAAGCCAGAGCATGCCCGCCGTGCCGGTGCCCATCAAACCCACGCCAACCCTGGGCACGGTCCCGTCCTTGACTGGCATGACGCAGGGAGTAACGCAGCTGTGCCCGAGAAGCGCATCACTGATGGAGAGAGACCCAACAACTCTCGTTGAGGAAAAAAGCGGGTCTCTCCATCATGCTCTCCTGCAGTCCTGAGCCAAAAAAAAAGGACCGGTGGGTACGTAGAGCGTGCTTTTGGGGACGGCTGTGGACTGATTTGAGATGCCAAGCCATTTTCCAGAAGATCTGCACTGTCCTTTTAAAAAGTGTTAAGTAAGCTTTTATGGCTGTGTATTTCAGGCTATAGTTTATGCAGAATGCAGGTTGTCATATGCGGCTCTGCGCTTTTCTGCTTTGTTGAATGATGAGGTATGTGTACATGTTTGAACTTCTTTTAAAAACTGTGTGCTGTACAAAGGACTGTATAAACCGCTATAAGGAAAACCATGTATCTGATGTACATTTTTTTAAACATGTACAAATTGAAGCCTTATAAACATTAAAGATACACAGACTGTAAAATGAATTTAAAAATGTTGTGTTTGCACACGACTACGGCTTGCATGCTTGTGTGACACTGGTAAAAACAGTGTAGAGGATTTCTGTCTGAGAGAGAGAGAGTCGTGAAAAAAACCCAAAGTGAATTTTGCTAAATTATTGTATTTGTGTAAAATAGAAAATACATTTACGTTATAATGTTCTTATGTATTATCATAAATGTTATACATGTAAATATGTGTAGAATATAATCAATTTCAGCATTTGAATTGCACTCGTGGTATTTACTAACACAACATCTTAATTTTTTATGAAAATATAACAATCAAATAGACAGTTATAGTCAACAAAAGCAAGTGTGCTGTTTTCAGGTGGCATATGAGATAAAAAAAAAAAACAGTAGAATTGTTTAAGATTTGTAAATGAAGTATTTTTAGAGTAAAATCATACTTCAATCCAGTTTCTGTGCAGTGGAATGTCTTTTTTTCTGTGACTTTTTCTCATTTAGTTCTCCAAGCTGTATTTACTCTTATATTTATATATCTTGTGTAAAATTAAAGACATATTAGCTACGCATATGTGTAAGGTAGTAGCTAATATATAACATTCTTTAAAATATACTAAAATGAATGTATGTGTGCATTGATTTTGTTTAAAACATGAATAGGAAATAGTTTTTATATTTTTTTAGTATAATATTTATTTGGTGCTTTTACACAATATTGTGTTCTACTTTGTGAATTCTTTCACCAAATCCACATTTTGAATGGTGAATCCTGACAGACAGTTGAACATCCACAAGCATAAAGAGCTTAATAGTAATGGATTCGCTTCCTCGCCATTTTCGAACATTAAGACAATTGTTGCTCCAAGGCACAGAGACGAAAGTGTCTATTTGCCAAACTACAGAAAACATGGTGCCGTCCAGCAGAGAAGCATTTTCCTCATAATCCATCCTGATGTTAGTCCTGTGTTCACATGTCTGATCTTCTTTTGGAGTCAATTCATTCGCTGAGATCAGTTTTTTTTATCCAAATTTGGCCCCCCACAATTGCACTGTAAAATATATGTTATGACAACATATGTTTTAACATTGCTTTAACTCATCGAAATAATTCAAGCCATTTTCAACTTTTTTCTATGGTCGATTTAATATAATTTAAGTTGAAATGACCTTAAAAATTTAAGGCTGCAACTTTTTCACAGTAAAGAATACTTAACCTGATATTAAAAAAGTAAATCGTGTGCAGAAATGTTTGCGCAATATTCCTGCATTTAAAGTATCAAACATTAATCTAAAATGAGAGATTTTTAGAGAACAAAAAGTTAAATTAAGTCGAATTAAAATAGTTTCATGATTTGTAATCACATTTTTTCTTTTCTCAAATCAACTTAGATAATTTATGTAGTTCAGATAACAGAATATTTTGAGTTCCTGATGATTAAACTAATCTTCATTGTATTAACTCAATTTTTCCATTTCAATCAACTTAAAATTTTAAGGAAACCGGGTTACTTGTTTTTTTTTAAGTTAAACCAACAATATATTTTTACAGTGTATGAACTTTCGAGAAGCAAACATTTGTTTTGTGTTCTAGCAAAATTCCATTTCAGTCTGTTCATGTAACCGTGGCCCGTTTTTTGATTGCCTGACACACATTACATTACATTTCGTGAAAATAACATTGATACACTGACCACGAACTAGGATGACCATAGATTTTCTTTGCCGAAAGGTTATTCTATGTGTGTGTGTGAGTGTCTGTGCTTCACATTAAGCGCCGGAGGAGACGGCCCCAGGACTTCAAAAGCAGGCGTTTGATAAAGTTGTTTTGTCCTGCTCGTCTTGACATAAATTTCACCTTTGAAGTTGAGAAGCTGGTCCTCTTCACAACACAAAAGCTGCCAGTTGGGAGGCCATTTAGAGTGTCACTGTTTAGCATGGCAAAGGCTCCTTTATACGTCTTCATACGCGCGCTGCGGCACACACTCGCACCAGGAGTGAGCTGAACCTGCCCTCTGAACAAATAAGATGCACAAGTGGCATCTGATGTGAAAACTACACCCACATCATATCTAGTCAATGAAAATGATCCCATCTTGCGCTTGCTTTCCTCTCTCTTCATTACTCTCTGGATGCATTAGTCTGACAGTTGACATCTGAATTTCTTGGCATCTTAAAAGACATCAAATTCATCTTTTCCCATAAGCAGCAGTGTAAATTTCAAACAAAATGGGACATTTTGCATATGTAAGCGCCTGTTGAAAATCTAATTCAGTGCACAAGAAAATCCTCCCGTTTAAAGCAAATATGTGAACATTTCTTATCGCAATTTTGATTGTGCTGACTTTTTCGATGAAAAAGATATGCAGATTTTTTTTTTTCAACTCTCGAGTCTTTAATATGGATTATATGGAAAGTATGATGAATAGGAATGAGGTCATCGTGAAGTTGCTGGTCTGCGGCTTGTTGAGGAGCAGAATTTGATATGAGGTATTATTGTTAATTACTCTGACTTCAACAGGGGTGGAGGTGACACATTCATGCCCGTCTTAATGACTGCAAAGACCTAGCCTTCATAATGAACCGCTTAATTCATGAAGCTGCCCGGCAACCGCACAGCAACTTAGTACAACTGTATTATTCTTTGTAAATGATAGCCACAAATCAAGTGTGGATTGATAATATTATAATTGATATATTTTCTTAAATTTCTCTTAACACATAATTGAACTGACAGATTCAGTGTTTAATCTGTCTGTCTCTAGAAATCTTTATATTAGGGGATTTGTTTTTACTGCTTTAGTGTGAAGGCTGTTCGTTCACATTTAGACATAGTGATGAACAGATAACACACACCGTTAAATTTACACTGTTTGGAGTCAGGAAGATTACGAATAAATCAGCAAAATATGATCAAAAGTGACAGTAAGCACCAGTGTGGGTAATGTATTACAAGTTACGTAATCAGATTACTTTTTTCAAGTAACAAGTAAAAGTAACAAGTTAGGTTTTCAACAAAATATATAATAAGTTTTTTTTCCCTGTTTATTGACTGACAGCTCTCCTGTCCTCACGTTGAGAGACATTGTAAGTGCAGAGGCGTTGTGTGTAAACATGATGGTTATTGTAGTTCTGCTAATGTGAACATGGATTTCTTCTCACTTGGACAAAAACGGATTCAGTATTCCTCAAAATGAATAAAATCTGTGAAATACAAACTCAGAATATTGCGCAAACCTGCAATCTATAAATATGTTAAAATACACAAATATACTTGATGTATTTAATCTCACAGGTTAGTCAAAAGTATCGTACACTGTAAAAAATGATTTTTTGGTTAAGTAAATACTAGTGAAAAAACCCAATGTAATTTACTTGAAAAAAGTTAGTTCAGGCAAGAATTAAAAAAACTAAGTAAATTCCATATCAGTACTTATTTCAAGCGAGTATAAATGAAAGTGTAATATCAACTCAATAAAATTAAGTAAAAATTACCCAACTTTTCTGATACTGGGGTTCCCATCATGCACTGGACCTTGAATAATTAATGAGGTTCATTTTTCACTGGTTTCCAGCTGTATTTACACTGTTTTATCATTGATTTTTGTTTTCAGTATTAGTAAATTGCCATTTTGTGACATTTCGAGTAAATTTTTTGCTTAAAACGACACATTCAAACACAAAAACGATCCATCAAATGTTACCACCATTGTGTATTGTCTACCAAGTATTGAGGTGTTTGCATTCACATAAGGCTTAAAGTCTGACATGATGTATATATAAATTACTTAGATGATCTAAGTAAAGAACATACTATAAATGACTAATAAAATTCAAGATAATTGTTTTAGTGAAGTGTAATACAAAGGCAAAGGAAATCGGTATTAATCAACCTTTTACAAGCCGAGTTAAAATTACTTATTTTTTGTAAAGTTTACTTAATTCCACATTCCAAGTAAATTTAACTTAAAGATTTCTAATTAAAGCTACTGATAAATATGTTTAGGTTTTTACTTGGCAAATCTTTGTAAATTTACTAGCATTTTCTGAGTGAGATTGTTTAGCAAGGTTTTTTCAAGTAAATCCTACTCCAAATTTTTTTACAGTGTAGGTTACTTTCCATGAAAAGTAACTAAGTAATGCAATTAGTTACTTTGTGAGGGAGTACGCCAATATTGTAACGCATTACTTTTAAAAGTAACTTTCCCCAACATTGGTAAAGTCATTTATAATGTTACAAAATAAATTGACTTTATTCATCAAAGAATCCTGCATTTTTTTTGTATAAAAATATATCATGGTTTCCTTAAAAATATTAAGCGGCACAACTGTTTTTAAAGCATTATAAGAAATGTGCTAGCACCAAATCAGCATATTGGCATATTAACCAGCAGCCATATCACCCTGTAGCCAAGACTGGTTGTCCACTGAAGCCAAGCAGGGCTGAGTCTGGTTAGTACCTGGATGGGAGACCTTCTGAGAAAACCAGGTTGCTGCTGGAAGAGGTGTTAGTGAGGCCAGTTGGGGGCGTTCACCCTGTGGTCTGTGAGGGTCCTAACCCCCCAGTATAGTGACTAGGACATTATACTGTCAAAGAGCACCGTCCTTCAGATCCTTCAGGTCTTGACTGTACGTGATCATTAAAAAATCTTCAGGATGTCCTTCGAAAAAGAGTAGGGTGTAACCCCGGCATCCTGGCCAAATTTGCCCCTTTGTCTCTGTCCATCATGGCCTCCTAATCATCCCCATACTCATTGGCTTCATCACTGTCTCCTCTCCACCAGTAAGCTGGTGTGTGGTGAGCGTTCTGGCGCAATATGGCTGCCGTCGCATCACCCAAGTGGATGCTGCACACTGGTGGTGGTTGAGGAGATTCCCCCCCCTTCCATGTAAAGCGCTTTGAGATACCCAGAAAAGTATATAAATGTTACAAGGATCCTGTGACACTGAAGACTGGAGTAATCCCATGGAAACGTTCTCAGAAGTTTGGCTAATGTTTTGCAAGGTTCTCTCAGAGTTATGAAAAAAATGTTCTTCCAGTAAAATTAATTGAATGTTTGTACTCAGTCTTTAATAACATTTTCTTTAACAAAAACGTTATTTATACATGACAAGTTTTTTTTTTGTTGCACGTTTGTCCATTTTTTACTTACCGCGTTTTAAAAATGTTCAGCATAAAAAAGCTATGCTCCTACAATGTTTGCCAAATCTTAAATTGGAACGTTCCCTTAATATTTTATTAACCTTTGCATAAACACGAAAAAAAAGTTTTTTTTTTAAAAATAAGAACATTTAAAATAATGTTTTCATTACTTAAAGGGTTAGTTCACCCAAAAATGAAAATTCTGTCAGTATTTACTCACCCTCATGTTGTTCCAAACCTCTATGTGTTTATTTGTTCTGCTGAACACAAAGGAAGATATTTGGAAGAATGTTTTAATCAAACAGATCTCATTCCCCATTGACCACCATAGTAGGAAAAAATACATGGTAGTCAATGGGGATTGAGATCCGTTTGATTCAATTTGACATCACAAAATTACTTTTTAAAATATATATTTTTTTCAAATTGTAATAATTCACGATATAACTGTTTTTACTGGGGTTTTTTCCCCTTGTTGAGCATACTCTAAGTGACCTTTCAAAAACAAAACAATCTTACCAATCCCACACTTTTGAATAGTACTTGTTTTAACATTTTTATTTTTGCTAAATCAAACAAATTTCAACGTTTACTTTTATTATATTGACCGTCTTGGCAACTTTTGTCTAATGTCTTCATCCTTTATTTTTGGTTCATTTCAGATAACTTTATTTAGATGTACTTGCTTTTTTATATTTATTTTCATTTTTAGAATGATTATTTTTCATTTTTAAACTAATAAACAGTGAGCGTAATGAATTGACAATGGTGTGTGTTAGGTCGGAATAGATCTGCTACGCTGATGCTGCTTTTATTTCTACTGCTGCTGTTGGTTATTGCTGGATGGTTATTGGTTATTATAAGTACGGGACTTGCTACTGCCAATACATACATGACACACTGCTGTCAGCAAGTAAGACATACTGCTGCTGTACAATATAGAGTGCCTTGTGCGCCAGAGAAACAAGCGCGCAGCCATCTTTAGAATATTGTCTTTGAACTTCCGCTTTTGCGGTCGCTCTGTATATTTCTATGGCATTGCTGCATGTCAAAGAGTAATTCGCTGGTAAAGTGGATTTACTTATTGTAAAGTTAAGGTGGAGGGTTTCTGAATGCGAGCTGCACTGCTAAGGCAAATACTACCGATGTATTTGAAGGTTGAGCACGCAAGCTCATCGGCTACTGATAAAGCAGGAACCAATCAGCTGTGCCCTATTGATAATGATGTGATTACAAGCATAAAGGTTGATGACCTATAGACCATTTCACAAGATGTAAACAAGACAGGTCCAGAAGCACTTCCTGTTTCAGTTTGTAACCGTTTTCTTTATTTCACATGTAAAGAAAACATCTTAAAGATGTTTGTTTAACTTTTTGATTCAGTTTTAAATGTTCTGTTGGTTGTATTTTATCTCAGCTTTTATGTAGTGTTAAAAAACTGAAACAGGAAGTGCTTCTGGACCAGTGTTGTTTACATCTTGTGAAATGGTCTATTTGCCTGTGCAGGCCATAGAGTTTCATGACAGAACATTGTATTTATTGTGTGTTTCCCCCTCAAATTTCAACCATCCCTTAGTTTGAGACATCATTATACAGTATCTGCAACCAACAATATTACTACTAATTTTGTTTTAAAGGGGTCATCGGTTGCAAAATTCACTTTTATATGGTGTTTGCACATAAATGTGTCACAGTATGTGGACACAACCACCATACAATGACAAGAATCTATTCACTCCTTTTTTTAGCCTCAAAAAGTCTAAACACATAATCAAGCCGTTTGGACTTTTTGAACAGTATGATGTCATATTCCTCATGCTCCGCCCACGACCACTGATGGACTGTCCTGTATTAGCATATCTCCGCCCTCTGGCATTTCTATACTGTCCACCAAGGCAACACGTGTCTTGTTTGATACACCCCACAAAAGAGAGGGGTGGGGTGAGCAGTTGCTCATTATCATTTAAAGAGACATGCACCGTGAAAAGAGCTGTTTCAGAGGAGAGGTGATGTTTTACACAACCATTGAGGAATTTTTACCAAAGTATGTTGCAAACTTTACTTGAAGACCCTAAAAGAATCACACATGAGCATCCGATGACCCCTTTAACACAAACTGACATGTTGACCACAATGAAGTAGTAAAAATGACAGGTATTCAGATTTAGAAACTTTCTTCAAGTATCTGGAAGTGATCATCTTAAAGACATTATGCGGTAGTTTCTTGTTCTCCATGCTTTTAATTCATGGCAGCTTTCAGGTGCTGGAGTTCAACGAAATCACATTGATTTGTTTCTTTCAGGGCTGAGCTTCATTACTTGGCATGTGCCTTCTGCCTTTCCCCTTCAACACACCTCGAGCCATAAGTCACCGACTCATAATAAAAAGCTCATCTGCCATGCATTAACAAAAGATGAGTAGAGGTCACCAGAGCTGTAGTGCTGATCACTAAATCTCTCTCTTTCTTAGTGATTCACGAAGAAAAGACAGCCACGTTTGGACTGCCCTCTGGGCTAATTGAAATGGTTGGAGGTTGTCCTTTTAACAAGGATTGTTAGATGCAGCCAAGTCTCGTGTTAATGGTGCTCAATATAGCAGATTGTCTGGGGCTTGACTACTTCCTCTGATTACTTCCATGAATTCTGAAGGCATAGTGTCAGTGTTTTTAAGGCCTTTATGAAGTTTTTAGGTTTTTCACAACTTTCAGCTGTCTTAAAGAACTGTACTGGGGAGACAGGAACTAGTTGTCTCACTACAGTAGCCTAATTTTGAAAAAAAAAATGTTACTACAGTAAATATTTTTAAAAAGGGACATATCATGAAAATCTGACTTTTTCCGTGTGCTATAATCGGGGCAATGGTGCATCTACCAACCCAGAAAACGTGAAAAGTAACAACTTAGTTTTGGTAAAAACCTCTTTCTCTGCAAGCATGTCAAAAAATAAGCCAAATAAGATTTTGCTCCCCTTCTGATGTATAAGGGCATCTTATTATAATATTACCGCCCCTTAATCTATACGTTTCCACCCATGGCGCTGTCATTTGGTTTCGCAAGCGACAACTGTGTAACCACTTCGAACACAATGGCAAATATTGGAGCAAATCATGCACTGTTCTGTCGTCGGCTGCACAGACGAATAACACTATTACCAAAAAATGTCACAGCTGTCTATATATAAAGACCCCTGGGAACTGTCAACGTGTGTAAAAGTTAAACATGGCAGTACATGCAAGTCGATCAGAATGAATCAATGTAACTACAACTAGGACATTGCTTTTTTGCTCTCACCCAAAAAGGGGCAAATTTGACTAACTAAAATAAATCTTGGGGGTATTTTGAGCTGAAATTTCAGATACATTCTGGGGACACCATGTTTTTGACATTTTTTAATGATTTTTTTATTGGTATTGCTTTTTTAATTAATTCATTTTAAAAGTTATTGTTGTTATCAATTCTGTATAGACACGCTCAATAGGCTATATGCACGCATAAGTTCCGCATTTGACGCAAGGATGCTCTTCAGTCTCTGGTTGGGGGGGATTAAAGCGGAGGATAACCGAGAAAAAACGGGATTATGGCAGAGCCTTCAAAATACTGTCCTCCCGTCTTTCAAACGAAACTTTAATACGTTTAGATGTAATTTTATATATAGTTATGTTTATTTAATTTAATTTTAAAAAGAAGCATAAACACAACGAGGGGTGTCTGTTTTATCTGTTTTTGTGACTAACGTTTCTTTAGTATAAGGAGTATAAAATTCAATATAAATTCTCGGTATTACATTGGACTCTACGATCGGCGGAAGTTATCGAGCATCCTTAAACCTTCACCGGAAATACCGCCATGAATACACATTCCATTAAACAACCTATAAAAGGCCTTTAAAATCAATATATATAACGACACACACACACACATTTTGAACAATAACTACTTTAATTAATAAGCAGAAAATTATAAAGCCAAATTATGTATCATTGATAAATCATATTTTGTAGCGTTTAAAACATGCCTAGCCTGACATTTATGAAAAATATCTTTATGCACACAGTTTAACATTTTAGTTAACATCTGCCTTCAATTTTTCACTGACTTTTTGTCTAAATGTTTGTCAGTGTGGTTTTATTCTTTTGATTTAGCAACAGCAAAAATATGATGATTTTATAATTTTGTTACCTTTCACAAAAAAAAGAGAGAATTTAAACTAAATGTTTGAAAACACAAAAACCACCACTAGAAAACATACATTTATGAATTAATTGGACTTTTGTCTCAAAACCTCATAGTTCCTGAGATTATAAACCTTGTGACATGATGACAACCTGCCCCGGTCTCCCTTGACTGCTTGCAGTGTGGTCTTCAAGTTTACCATTTGTAACCAAACGATAAACCTGAAAAAAACTCCTTTGGTACAACAATTATATTTATAAAGTAAATATTTTTTTTCTTTATTTGAAAAAGTACAATTTATTTGTTTCAGTACTTAACAACTATCTGTAGTATATAAACCAATAGAAGTCTATGTGATGTCTCCGTTTAGATAGCTAAGTGAACGTGTTCATGTGTGTGTGTCCATGCGTGCAGTCTCATTTTTGTTCCAGTGTCTGATGAGTGTTCAGAGATGCACACACTGCTCATTTAGAGTTAATTGGCTGTTGACAGCAGTTAAAGGAAAGGTCCTGTGCTGCCTCCCTGCACATTTATCTTTCTATTAGAGCAGGCACTTGGGTTTTTATTGGACCAATTAAGACTCTCTTTCTATCTGCTTAACACTGGCCTTACAACATGTGCACTCCTGCAACGTGTTTGTGTGTGAGAGAGGAAACGAAAGTTCATACACGGTACACCTTTGTAATAATCATCTCAATTAGTCAAACACTTTGGCCTCTGTTAACTGGTTTTCATTCTCCTTCCTGTAAAGATCGCACTCAGAGTGCTTGAGGAAGTCAAAGCTGAGATGTGACACAGAAACCCACACTCGCCCTCTTGTGTTCAGAGATTGTATTCAGTAAATGAATAAGGGCAAATTGTCACATTGATAAAAAGAAAGCCATGAAATAACAAAATACATATTACACACACATATATATATATATATATATATATATATATATTAGTATGTAATGTAATCATTTTCTGACAAAGTATAATAAAAATACTGACATTCAAATCGGGGTCAAACAGGTTCCGAGTGTGACAACATGCCCCACCAAGGTCATTTACACTTTCCGTTTGTTACGAACTAACAATATTATTCAATAAGAGTGGAGTATCCAGATCGGAATCATTCATCGGTGAGTGAATCTATGAATGTGACAGACATCTGATGAATAAACCAGTGTTGTTGTTATCTAAAACGTTTACAAATCTGAAGTTCAAGAAAAATTACTAAAACAGAAACGTTAAAGCTGAATAGAAATAAACAAAAAAAATCTAATAAAAATGACAATAATTAAAGCTAAACATTTAAATTAAAAACAAAAATGAAAGTTGAATATATTTTAAAAAAGTTAACTTCTTATGGAAAATTAATAAAATCTTAATAAAATTAAGAGTTGTTTCTTTATTAAATAAAGATGAGCTACAGTAATGCAGGTAATTTGAGGACAGTTATACAATGACATACAATGAAAATCTTTGTATTGCAGGTGGATTGGAGATCGCGGATCGCCGTCTCGGTGTCCAGCCTCTTCCTCAAGGTGTTGGACGATCTGGGTGAGTCTCACAGTAGGTGGCAAGGAGGGCTGGATCTAGGAAGTCAACCCATGTTCTTCAACCCAGTACTCAAGATACCAAGTCGAATCCAGAATCCGCTGTGGAGGTGAGTGGTCGGGTTTCAACAGGGAGACATGAAGGGTGAATTATGTAGTGCAAAGCTAACTTTAACTGGTAGGTGACTGGGAGGTGATCTGACTGTCACAGTATGGGTTTGTGTTTCCCTGGTTCACCATTAGAGGTCCTCTTCCTCCATGGTGTCACTCACATTAGAAACAGCATTTCCCCACAATCCTTGTCTGTTCTCATCAGTGTTCATTGCACCCAGCTGTCACCCATTATGATTGTTCAGCCCATTCTCATCCCAAGGTGTCATCATGTCATTTTGACCATCCGACGCTTTAGGCACCCTTTGGCGTCAGTTAGATGACGGTATCCGAGTGGTCTAACCTAACACAGTCTCATCCCAAAAAGTCATATAACTGACGTTTTGGGACGTATTTTGACCATACGTCAATATCCGCCTTTTTAGGGCCCCCTTAAACGTCGGTAGATGGCGATCCCGGGCCGTCATACAACTGACGCTTTACCTTTAACGTCAGTTAGGTGACGGGTTAGGTTTAGGGTTAAGTTTAGGTATGGGGTAGAGTTAGGATCCCATAACCTCATCTACCGACGTTTAAGGGGGCCCTAAAAAGGCGAATATTGACGTATGGTCAAAAGACGTCCCAAAACGTCAGTTATATGACGATTTGGGATGAGACCGGGTTGTCTAACCCTAACCCTACCCCAGACCTAAACCTACCCGCGTCATCTAACTGACGCTAAAGTTAACGCCCTAGGATAGCGTCATCTAACTGATGCTTAAGGGTGCCTAAAGCGTCGGATATTGAATGGTCAAAATTGTCAGTTACTGTAGATGATGCCTTGGGAGGAGAATGCTTTGGATTGTTAGTCTGTGTGTATAAGTACCCTGCTTGTTTAGTGTTTGTTAAAGGACAACTCCAGTGCAAAATGAACCTTTGGTCTAATTACACATTGTTACCTAGTCAACCGTTATCTGAGATTTGTTTTCATGATTGCCGAATGTAAATAGTTTTATCTATAAAAACAGTTTAGCCTATAACGCTATTATAACGTTAGTAGATAGGGCATAGAGTAATGACAAATAAAAATCGCTTGTTTTTACCACTAAAAAGGCTCAAAATAGCCCCACACTAACACGGTAGCATAATAAGGGTCCCTACATTCAAACCGAAGCATTGAGAACTTTGTCAGTGTCCATCAGGGGTGGAGGAAGTACTGAATCTCAGTACTTAAGTAAAAGTACAAATAACCACATAAATGTTTACTTTAGTAAAAGTAGAAGTAACACAATGACAACCATACTTAAGTAAAAAGTAAAAAGTACCTGATTTTAAATGTACTTTAAGTATTAAAAGTAAAAGTACTTGCATAACAATTATTCTCGTAATGTCTATTTTCTAATGATTAATAAAACATTTAATTCTAACTCACTCAACCTAATACTCCTATAATGATGTTCAATAATTATGGAAAAAAAATGTTGACAATATTTCTGAAACAAGCTTGCAATTAGGCAAATGGTTATCCTTACTATATGTTAATAACTATGTTTGGCAGTAAACGCAATTAATTTTTGGTGTAATTCTGAACCTCTTGGCTTGCCATAATCCTAACCAAACGTATATTACACACGGTGCGTTTCCTATGCACGTAAAAACAAATAACACACTGCGTGCGAGACCCATTTAGTGTGACCGGGTTGATATATCTATGGCAACCAAACCGTCCAAACGTCACTGGTGAGACAAACGTGCAACAGAAGGACGGTCAGATTACGTTTTGACGGGAAAAACTGATCAGAAAATGTAATGAAAAAGTAACAGAAGTTGTAGAAATGTAGTGGAGTAGAAAGTATAATAATTGCTGCAAAATGTGACGAAGTAAAAGTAAAAAGTATGCACTATTTATTCTATTTAAGTAAAGTAAAAATAGGTGAAAAATGTACTTAAGTAAAGTAACAAAGTATTTGTACTTCGTTACATTCCACCACTGGTGTCCAAACAGTTTAATAAGAAGATATTTTATACACACAGTCAACTTCGCGAAAACAGGAAGAAGCCATCTTTGAAAAATAGTCTCTACCAGTCGATCTACGAACGCCGATCCAAGTGCGCTGGTGAGATGTGAATAAGGTGATAAAATGAGTGTGAACAGTAGGCTACGTGTACATATTGAAGAGAAGAAAATGGTTCGTGTTTGTGTTTCATCCGGAAACAACGGACCATATGAGATTCTGCACAGTTCAGCGCACTTGGATCGGCGTTCGTAGATCGACTGTTTTTTATTTTATTTTATTTTTATTTGTGCTTTGGCAGATACAGGCTTTAACACTAGAAGTGCCAGAATTCCAAAACTACTAGAACGGCCACAGACGGTCATTTTGACCGTTAGATTCAAAACAGTGTTGACGAATAATTTTCGTAATTATTTTCGTCAACCACATTTTTTCAAAGACGAAAACGATATGATAACTAAATAAAAACTAGGTTTGAATGACAAAAACTATGACGAAAATGTTAGATAGTGACGATTTGCGAAGCGGTCAAAGGACTAGCAGAACTAGTGAACAGCCCGTGCAGCAAAAGAAACAGCGCAGGATAGGGCAGCAGAGCTCACCAGGATCATCCGACATGAATGAAACATCTGGATCCGCCGTGTCTGATGATAGCAGCCGTCTCTTTTTCCTTGATTTGGACTCTGACTCTGAATCACTCTCTAATGAGGAGGAAAACTTGCACCCAGGAAACGTCGCTGTCACTTTCCACCTCCGATTGTTCCCCTGCATCCGAATCATCACTCATCAAGTTCTGAAGCATCTCTAGGGCCATGGTTCGAGTCATGTTCCTCCTCATTCGCTCATTTATTTTAGACATTTTACCCTTGCAATATATATATATAGGCTATATAGCCTATAGGTAACGTAAGTATTATAGATAGGCTAACTGTAGTCTGGTTTTATTTGCTTATTTCTGATCAACAACTAATGTAGAAATTATTATATAGCAAACACTGAGGTGACCAGACGGACCTTTCTGTTGGCAGTTGAGAGAGAACACGATCAACCGCGGGATATTTAACAAAAAAATACCGCAAAATTCAGTGCGGTCAATATGACCGTCTATGGCCGAAATAGGTAAATATGTTCATTTTTTTTGTTTTGCCTTACGTTTACGTAACTTAATTTATATGAAAAGCATTTTAAATGAAAATACAGACAATTTTAGGAAAAGTCAGGTACCAACAGGATTTTATTATTTTTTTCAACAAAGTTATTGTAGATATAAAATTCAAAACGGTCAAAATGACCGTTGTGGCCGTTCTAGTGTTAACAGTTGGTGGCCTGAGAGCCTATCGTGATCTGCAGCTACTCAGAACTAAGAATATGGAATAAGTGACAATAAGCATCAAGATATCACAGTTTTTTTGCTAAGGAGATGTTTGTTTAGTCTCTTCTTGAAGGCCTGAATATTCTTTGAGGTGATTTCACCTACTACAGTAGAGGGGAGGCAGTTCCAAGTTGTTACAGCCGAATGAAGAAAGCTCCTTCCCAAGCATTTTGTGTTAGACTAGGGTAATTTTAGTGCGTGACTTGCTCGTGCTCTTCGAGTGGTTCGGCAGACGAGATCTGGTGGGGGTAGCAGAGCTTTGAGATCCTCTGGACAGTTTTCAGTGTGCATTTTGAAAAGCACAGTTTGCTGCAACAGTTCTCCGATGGGTGGTAGAGACTATTTTTTAAAGATGGCTTTTTCCTGTTTTTGCGAAGTTGACTGTATGTATAAAATATCTTCTTATTAAACTGTATAGATGGGTTGTCCTTTAAGGAATCCTTATCTATTATCACACCACGTCTGAGGTCTGTTTCTGTCTACTCATTGTTCTTTGTGTTATGGATTGCTTATATGGATGTTGATCCCTGCCTGGATTGTTTTGTGAGTAACGGATTTCCCTATTAAAAACTTTCTGTGTTCCTTGTGTGGGGATCGTGACACTGACAGGTGATGGTGAAAGGGCCAACGTATCTGGGACTCAATTTCTTGCAGGGCAGGTGCATTTCGATGTCACGGGTAGAGAGCCAAACCTTCTGTCCCTGTTGGATTTATCCCTTTGGTGTTTGGTCTCTCCAGACTTCCTGCAGAAGCTGATATGATACTCTCACTCTCTCGGAACCAATGATCGACTGATGGGACACCACCTTGGGAACAGTGGAGGCTGGTAGCTGAGTTCGCACTTGAAGGGACTGACTTCAGTGATGGTGGCAGGCTGACAAATAGTTCTGCGTGTATTAGGCCCAGCCTAGGAATTGGTTCCAAGAGTTCTGGTGGCCATGCCAAAAGGTTCTTTGGAAGTGCCCAATCTCCTGGATCTTCCTCTCGTCTTGCCCGTTCAACCGAGGATGGTGTAAGAAATTATAGTCTGCTCCGATCCAACTTCCACTCCAAGACATATTGAAATGTTCCTTCACTTAAAAGAGCTTATTTATCATAGAGACAATTCCTTACAACCTCAGTAATATGTAAAAAGTATCACAGAGTCATGGTTATCACCTATAGCGTGGGAGCGACCGCGGGTTTTCGAGAACCATCTTGATTAGGGGGCTTCAAATAGATGTTATCACCTTAAATATTTGGCCATTCTTATTTGAAAGAAGATCAAAGAAGATTGACTTAAGTCAATGAGACCAGAAACTGTCTGGTTAATGATATTCTTCTAAATATCAGAAAATCGTCTAAATACATTGGAAATGTATTGCTGTTCCACAGGGCTGTCAATGGACGTCATGTTCACCGGAAGTGGCTGTACTGGTCGAGGAAGATGACGGAAACATCCTGGGACACAGCTATTGTCTCATTTCAGGACTTCAGGTCCAGGATAAGTCTGGGTCATGTTGCACTAGCCACGGGTGCCCTAGAATACCAGTGGTGGAATTCGCCAGAACCATAAAGGGGATTGACTCACTGTAAAAAAATCAAAAAAAAAATCGTCCAATTTGCAACTAGAAGGCTCCAACTGTCTATCTCTTCATGGTTTCTACAGATGGGTTTTCCAGTTATTGACTGAACTTGGTAATGGGTTTCGGTGTGCCTCTTCTTGAGGTTAAGATGCATGGCAGAGGCTCCCAGAGATGAAGTTTCCTGGCTGACCCAGAGTCGATGAGAGAAAGATACATCAGAGGCTTCAGTGATAATGAGTTGCACATCCTGAAATTATGTTGGTGTGGTCTTGTTGCCGAACTGATGCTCAAAGCAGAGACGAAATCAAGAGGTTTTTCTTTATTTAACACAGATGAACAACATGCAATGCAGGTGAGTATATGCAGACATATATAGTTTGGTGTTGAATAATTGAAAGACAATGACAGTTTTGCTGGCGTGAGGTAACACACATTTCGGGAACTTGGAGACAACAGGTAAGCAAGTCCTATCCTCGGACGAGACCTGGGGATCAGTGCTCTGATAATCGACCTCTGTGATTGGCTGATGGTGGAGCCTGACTGATTTGTGTGACAATACTATACCATTTATAAAAAGAATATATAGCCGCTTTCCGACCAAGTAGTTACAGGAACTTAGTTATAGGAACTGTCCACTTCTAAACAGTTCTAAGAACTACTCCCCCCAAACTCGGTTTTGCTGCTTGCGTTCGCACTGGCCAAGTGGCCATAGGAACTGGTAGGAGGGGTAACGCAAGCACAGCGACGGTCTTTATAGCGTCATGCCGTCATCACTAGACATAGCGCGGCCACATACAACAACAACAACAAACCAGCATGGAGGAGGCTATTGCAATGTTCCTGGTGCCTGTTCTGCCTTGCCGGGACCTAAATAACGGAGAACGAACGGCGGCGTTTAAAGATTATGCTTGAGTTCTGTACAGAGAAACACAGAAGACGAAGGCTCCAGCGCAATATGATATTAAGTAATATGATGGAAGAAGATAAAAGAGCAGAGCACAGGAGGCAAACAAAACGACGGGTAAGTTTAGCTATTATTAGCAATTAGCTTGTTGAATGCGTTATGTTTGTCTTAATCCTCGTTGTAATGTTTTGCAAAAACACACAGCGTATGGCAGACAGCGCGCTACAAGTTCCGTGTTCACAGTGGGCATGATAAGTTGAACCAATCAGCGTAGACCTAGGGAACGGGAACTAAAAAAGTCCTCGCTCTAGACTGGGTACTGAAAGAGTTATAGGAACTACGGTCTGAGGAACGGTAACACTTTATAATAACTACACGCTAATAATCATTAGTTAAGCATGAGTAAACCATTAATTCATTATTCATAAAGCATTAATAGACATTAATAAGCAGTTCATAAATACAGCTATAAAATGCTTTCTTCTTGATTTAAAAGCATATCTATAATTTGTTTAATAATTGTATTTTCATCCTTTATTAATGATCAATTTATCATTTCTAAATGAAGAATTGCATTTTTTATAAACCAGTTATTTAAGAGTTGTCCGTGGTTCATACGATTACTAAGAGCGAGTAAGTAAATGATTAATAAACTATTTAAATGTACATTCATACATCTTATTATTCAGACATATAGTGATGGTTACTTAATGTGTTAATAAATGCTTTATTAACATGTATTAATGCTGTAATTAAGGATTAATTTGGGTAGTTATAAAGCATTTAGTAGTGGTCAGTTAACTATTTTTGTGACCTAATCTAACGTGAGGACTAGTCATGCCTTGTAAAGCATTTTTAAAGGCTGTTAAATATTTCTATGTTCTGTATCACTGCGTTGTGTTTGTTACATTTTACTGTTTAGAAGATTGACGAGTCTTTAAATCGCCTTTATAAATGCTTTACAAAGCATGAATAGTCCTCACTTTAGATTAGCTCACAAAAATAGTTAACTGACCACTAATAAATGCTTTATAACTACCTGTATTTACTACATTTACTTCCACTTTCCAAGTGGTCTTATACGTAAATGACTGACAACTCTTAAACAACTGGTTTGCAAATAATGCTATACTTCATTTAGAAATTATTAATTGATCATTAACAAAGTATGAAAATACAATCATTAAACGCATTATAGATATGCTTATAAATCAAGAAAAAAGCATGTATAGCTATATTTATAAACTGCATATTAATGTCTATAAATGTTTTATAAATGATGAATTAACTGTTTACTCATGCTTAACTAATGATTAGTAGCGTGCAGTTATTATAAAGTGTTACCAAAAAGTCCTCGCTCTAGACTGGGTACTGAAAGAGTTATAGGAACTACGGTCTGAGGAACTAAAAAATCCCCAATTTAGTCCGGTCGGAACACAAGAAAAAAAAGGGTTATAGGAACGTTATTTAAATGTCAGACACTAACACATACAGTAAATACTCAACACAATAAAAAGCAACACAAAGTACTTTTATTTGAGAAATTAAAAAGATGTATTATTTTACAAATAATAATTTCCGACTGGTTGTAAAGGTTATTTTTCGATCTTATAAATTAATAACTGTCAAACACAACTGTCACAGCTCAAAACAAGCATGTAATCACCTAGCATGGTAAAACATAAAGATACAACTGAGCTTTAAAACTATGGAGGCCCTAATGGCACATCATGTTGAAAAAAAAAAAAAAGAATTCTTGGATCATGCGAGCCTTGATAACCAATCACTTTACAACCTTGACATCATTGAATTTCATTCAGAGATGTTTGACAGTCAATCACTGTTTGCGGATACCATAGAAATGAATGAGAAGTGCCGTAAACTGAATCATACCTGTCAAGCAATCTGTGACTTCTCTTATAAAACAGCATTTTGTTCAGTGTAAACTCTATGGAGCGTGTTTCTTTGAGTGTTAGTGTCTCACAGTGGCAGTAGCTGACAGAGAGGTTTGATGACAATTCCCAGCACCACTCCTCTGCCCAATCCTGAGGCCTTGTCCAGCACCTTCAGTCTGAGGGCCAGATCTCCCAGAATGCCCTGCTGCTCCTCTGGTTCCTGAAAGAAGAAGTCTTCATTGAACACAGGGTTGCGGCAGTTCCTGATGATGGCGCTGTGTTGCCTCTGCAGCTTGCCTGGGGTGAGGCTTAGGGTCAAGCTGCAGGTCAAAGGTCGGGGGTCACCAGGATCTCTCAAGCCTTCCACCGAGATTACTCGGATGCGAATTGTCATAGAGCACCTGGCTGCACTGGACCTGAAGGCAGAAATGCGCACTCGGCCTCTCTGAGGAAGAGGAAGCACGTGTTCCTGGTGGAAGCGTTCCTGGCAGTGCAGCATGTCCAATGGGAATTGGATGGGCGGGGCTAGTTTGGTGCAATGGGACGTTTGAATAACTTTAGCATGGTGATGCACTTTTGACATGGACGTTTTGTCAGGTACGGAGTGATCTTTATTTTTCTCATTTTTAGTGGCTTGAATATCTTGCTGAACTGGATCTTCAGACAAAGACTGTTTGCTGGTGAAATCCTCTCTTCTGATTGGTGGAGGAGTGGAATAAGGGGAGGAGTCAGCAGAGGGCGTGTCACTCTCAGTGCTGGCTGCTTTCAGCATTGCTCTACAGGAAGATTTGGGTGTTTTGATGGTCATTCGTTCTAGTGTGTAACTGGTAAACGTCGAATGGAACAAAGACTCTTTGCGACGTGTGTTCGGACTCTCGAATAAACCGTACTCGTAGCATTTCAGCGAATATGGAATGGGTTTGAGTTTGTTCAAGGCTGCTGTAGATTTTTTTAGACTCGCTCTTAGTGGCTGGGAAGTACCGGGTCTTGACAATGATGTTTTTGCTGAGCTGGGAACTTTTTTTTCTTCATTCAGACATTGCACAATTTTTCCTGCGTCTGCCATGAGGGAGTGCTTGGTCAGCTTGGGCGGCAGAAAAAAGTCAGGGATTTTATCAGGCGTGAGGACGTTGCAGTGCAGTTTATTGAGGATGCTGGTCTTGGCTGAAATCTCCTCTTTATGTTTGCTGATGAGATGATTAATCTGCATCGGAAGACTTTCTGCTCCCGCCTGTACTTTCTGAAGGATCCACATTGTGATTGATAATACTAGGGGGGGAAAAAACAGTTTTAAAAAGTTAATACACGTTTAATACAATTTAACATATAACGCACTATACACTACACACTTATATTAAGTTTATTTGGTAACACTTTGGAATACAGTTCTGTCATTAATGAAAAATTACACGGGAAGAAATGAGTAACGCACTATTAACATTCAAGTAACTATTAAAGGAGTTCACTTTAAAAAAAACTTTTGCTGATAATTTACTCACCCCCATGTCATCCAAGATATCCATGTCTTTCTTTCTTAAGGTCGAAAAGAAATTAAGGTTTTGGATGAAAACATTCCAGGATTTTTCTCTATGTAATGGACTTTAATGGGAACTAAACGGTTCATGGTCCAAAAGACGGTTTCAGTGCAGCTTCAAAGGGCTTTAAACGGCACCAGATGATGAATAAGGGTCTTATCAAGCGAAACGATCGCTCATTAAAAAAAAAAAAAAAAAAAGTTTAAGTTTTATAAGCTCAAATGGTCGCCTTGCTCTGTTCTGTGATGAGGGTTCGTGACTCCTGTTTAAACTCGTTCATCAAAATGAACAAATCTTTTCCAGAGTCAACTCGTTCATTTCATTTGTTGAATGAACCAAATGACACGAAAAAAGATTCATTCATTTTGATAAACGAGTTCGAACAGGAGAGTCACAAACCCTCATTATAGAACAGAGCAAGGCGACCATTTGTGCTAATAAAACGTAAAAAAAATAAATAAATAAAAAATGTATGAGCGATCGTTTCACTTGATAAGACCCTTATTCATCGTCTGGTATCGTTAAAAGCCCTTTGAACAGTTTGCACTGAATCTTTTGGACCTTGAACCGTTTGGGTCCCATTGAAGTCCATTATATGGAGAAAATCCTGGAATGTTTTCATCAAAAACCTTCCTTTCTTTTCGACTGAAGAAAGAAAGACATGGATATCTTGGATGACATGGGGGTGAGTAAATTATATAGTTTAAAAAAAAAAGTGAACTACTCCTTTAAGTAACAAGAAACTCTGATTAACGAATCAGTAAGTAATTGCACTCAGTTGAATGCGGTAGTTCACTATTACAATGCTAACCAATAACTATACATCTCAGAGAACTTCTAAGAATTACTACAGGTTCATAATTAACATCAATAATGCATAATGCATATTAATTCTATAAACTGGAGGTAATGGTCATCCTCTAGTAATGACTCAAGTATTACTAAATCCTTCAGAAGGAATTACTAATGATTTGGATCAGTATTATAAAGTTAAAAGCATGACCACTCTATTGACTGAAGTTATTATACTTGTTGAGGTTTTTGTCAGGTTTTAAATAGTAATGACTTGTCACTGCATCTTTAAGAAAGAACTACTAATTATTTTGATTACTCTCTAAAAAATGCTGGGTTGTTTTAACCCAATTTTGAGTCAAATATGGACGATCAGCCATTGGGTTTTTTAAATTACATTTTTAACCCAATGTTTGAGTTTGTTCACATTTGACCCAAAATTGGGTTATAACAACCCAGTATTTTTTTAGAGTGCAGTAAAGTGAATATCATTGTAACACATTAACACACATTGACACACTACTTGCACTATTTGTACTACAAAATGATATAAAATAGGGCATAAATACATGAATAAGGATGCACATAAAAAATATTAATCAACAATATTGTTATAACATTTTACACCAACATGACCATTTCTACAATCCTCATTTGAACAAATATATTTTACCTTGTGCAAATTATAACCAGCTTAACTCATAAAATTGAGCTAAGTTTTGCATTTTCCTTTATAAGTCACACACTAAAACAAATCTAAGAAACATGTACACTCTAAAAAATGCTGGGTTGTTTTAACCCAATTTTGGGTCAAATATGGACAAACCCGAAATGTTGGGTTAAAAATGTAATGTAAAAATTTAACCCAACGGCTGGGTTGGTCCATATTTGACCCAAAGTTGGGTTAAAACAACCCAGCATTTTTTAGAGTGTACCTACTGTAATGTTGGCCAATTTATATTGAGAAAGACTGTATCATTATTTAATACAAGTATTGTTACAGGTGCCCCCATTAGAGTTGAAGGCAATTAACTAAAAAAAAGATTTCTATAAATTCACTGTATCTAAAATAGGAAAGCCTAAAATTATTGAAAAATGGTTATATAGTAGTTTTAATACATGCTATTTCTACTGAATATTTTATGGTACCAATTCTTTTTAACCACTCATTCATTATTTTGATTGCTCTTGACTTATCAGTTGATAAATACAGTATTTATAATACGGTATTTACAGTATTTTAGTAAAAATGTATTACTAAAATAATGAATGCTTTATTTGAATACATTATTTGAATGATAATGTTTTTTTTTTTACTAAAATACTGTATTTATAAACTCATAAGTCAAGAACAATCTTCAACTTGACAATTAAATAAAATAATGGTCATCACTAAAATCAAAACACAATTCTTATTTCATATTATAATCACAATTTACTGTTGCAGTTCTCCTAACTTCACAGTCACAAAGTGACAGCTGTTGTCTGTTGTTCATACAGTTTTTAAATAAAATTTTAACCAACAACGTAGCAATAAAATGCAAGTAGAAGTCAAAATGTAAACGTTACAGTACTTATTAATCTACACTAGCATTCAAAAGTTTTTTAATTAATATTTTAAATATTTTAATTTTTTTTTTAAATAAATAATAAATATTTTCAGCAAGGATTCATTAAATTGATCAAAACTGTGAGTAAAGGCATTTATGACCTTCTATTAATCAAACAATACAGAAACATGTATTGCTTTCCACAAAAATATTAAAACAACTGTTTTCAACATTTATAATAAGAAATGTTTCTTGTCAAATCATCATATTAGAATAATTTCTGAAGGATCATGTGACACTGAGGACTGGAGTAATGATGATGAACATTCAGCTTTACCATCACAGGGATAGCCTAAATTACATTGTCAAATATATTTAAAAAGAAAAACATTTTCATAAACTGTAATGATATTTCAAAAAAATGCAGCCTTAGTGACATAAGAGACTTATTGAGACTTATTCTTGATCTCTAATGCATTAATAATAATTAATGTCAACAAATTATAGTGAGCTGTAACCAAACTGTATTGTGATGATTTTTTTCCCTTACCTGTTTGGATGGTGGAGGAGGTGGTGGAGTTTCTCATCTGTGATTAACTGAATGTGTGAGTTTTAATGTTCGGTTTGGTCTGTTCATCCTCTCTTTCAATGCACAGTGTCCAATCACAGCACATTTAATGTCCTATAAGCCACCTCTCTCTCCTCTGTGTGTAGCATAACAAGAATTGTTTACTTTTAGTCTAAAATCCCCACAACTGGTTTCAGATAAGCTCTCGCACCCACTAACCTACCCCAAAACAGTTATATCACAGAGATCCACACTGTTCTCAGATCCGATGTGGATAATGATTTTCCCCCATAACATTTAAAGGTCAACAGTGGCATCATTTGTGTCACTTCAAAGATTAACCTTTCCTTAGAAAACAGTCTGGTCAGGCTCTGTTCTCTGGTTTAGCCTTCATGTAGAGGTCAGAAGTCCCGCTTCACAGCTGACCCGTTTAGTTTCCTGATTAAAGGTTGACGTCAGGATTTGTGTGGGTTGAATTATCCACAAAATTTGCTTTCTTGTATGCCAGTCTGACTCTAATGAAAATTTCATTTTCAAATTTTTTTATTTGGTTAAATCACTGATTATGTGTTCAGGTGCATCTGAAGATGTGTTTCAAGAACTACCTGTTCTGGCCGTGTGACCAGTGACTCCCAGGAATAGAATGGATGCCAACCAGGAAGAGGCTGGTGACTACTGGAGAGACAGTTGGAAGCTTGGGAAGACAGCACTAGGGGTGGGATGGGTTGGCAGCCCAAACCACATTTTCCGAGAGGAGGAACCCTTTTTTGAAGCTACAGATCGACCCATGGAAGTATACCCCCAGGGGAGCCCGAGAGGGGGGAGAATGAGAACCCCAATCTGACAGACCCAAGGTTACCGACTAATGGGAATGGAGAAACGACAACGGCCGCAGTATGCAGGTGCGGATAAACCTGCAAAAACAGCCGTGGCCTAAAGATCCACCAAGCCAGGATGAAGTGTTTGGAGAACGAACATGTGTCACAGCGCACAGATGTTACATCTGATGAGACGCAGGAGGAGCCGAGCCAGGAAGCACCCCATAGCACTCAGAGCCTCCGTGTGCCACTAACCGTCCCCCAAGTCTTCTGCCCCAGGCAAAGGTGCGAATCAAGTGGCCACAGGCCTGTAAGACGGCAGTCTGGAGGCAGTTCGACGAGGACGTTGACAAGGTGCTTGAAGCAACAGAGAAGGGAGATGTGGATCGAAGGCTGCAGACAATGACGACCATCATCTCCAGCCTAGCGCAGGAGAGGTTCGGTGCCGAGGAGAAGCGATCAACTCCAACCACCTATTCCATGAACCACAGAGCAGCGAAGATCCACAAAATCCGGCAGGAGTTGAAGTCCCTCAAGAAGCAGTACAAGGAAGCCAGTGAGGAGCCCCCACCTGGAGGAGTTGAGAGCTGTCTTGAGGAAAAGGCTGATGACCTTGCGCAGAGCAGAATGGCACAGAAGGCGTCGAAAGGAGAGCTCCAGAAAGAGAGCTTAATTTATTGCCAACCCCTTCGGCTTCACTAAACAGCTCCTGGGACAGAAGCGCGACTGCAAGTTGCTCTGTTCAAAAAAGGAAATTGACCAGCATCTGCACAGCACTTACAGTGACCCTCTCCGGGAGGAAGAGTTGGGCCAGTGCAACATATTATAGATCCACCTCCCCCCACCAAGAGTTTGACAGCAGGGAGCCACTGTTGAAAGAAGTCCAGGAGGTTGTGATCTAGCTCTGCCCCTGGACCAAGTGGAATCCCATACAAGGTCTACAAGAACTTCCCCTTGCTACTCAGGCAACTCTGGAAGATCATTCGAGTCATTTGGAGAAGAGGAAAGGTGGCACAACAGTGGAGATTTGCTGATGGAGTCTGGATCCCCAAGGAGAAAGATTCCAAGAAGATCAATAAGTTCAGAATAATATCATTGCTGAGCGTGGAAGGCAAGATCTTCTTCAGTATAGTAGCAAGGTGTCTAACCAACTTCCTCTTAACTACCAACTATATAGACACATCTGTGCAAAAGGGAGGAATTGTTGGAGTCCCAGGGTGCTTAGAACACACAGGAGTGGTGACTCAGCTTATCCGGGAAGCTCGTGAACACAAGGGAGACCTCACGGTACTGTGGTTAGACCTAGCCAATGCATATTGCTCTATCCCCCACAAGCTGGTCCAAACTACCATGACCAAGCACCATGTGCCACAGCGTATTGCAGAATCTGATCTTGGACTATTACAACCATTTCAGGATGAGAGTCTCTGCAGGAAGTGTGACATCAGATTGGCACAAACTGGAGGGTGGAATAATCACATGCTGCACCATCTCTGTGATCCTATTTGCGGTGGCTATGAACATGATTGTCAAATCGGCAGAGCCTGAGTGTTGGGGGCCCCAAAGCAGAGGAGGGGTCTGCCAACCGCCAATCAGAGCATTTATGGATGACCTGACAGTCACCACAGAGTCAGTGCCAGGAGGCAGGTGGATACTCCAAGGGCTGGAAAAGCTCATCCGGTGGAACCAGCCAAGTCCCGTTCGCTAGTGCTGAAGAAGGGCAAGGTCACAGACAGGTTCCATTTCAGCATCAAAGTAGTAGAGATACCATCACTGTCAGAACAGCCAGTGAAAAGCTTGGGAAAGGTTTTTGACAGTAGCCTCAGAGACTTCACATCAGTCCAGTTAACCGTTCAGGAGCTGGACAGCTGGTTAAGAGCGACAGACCGTTCTGGCCTCCCCGGCAAGTTTAAAGCGTGGATCTACCAACATGGTATACTGCCAAGAATACTCTGGCCGCTACTTGTGTATGAGGTTCCCATATCCACGGTGGAGACCTTGGAACGAAAGGTCAGCAGCGGTCTCAGGAGATGGTTAGGGTTGCCCAGGAGTCTCAGCAACATCGCCCTCTATGGAAACACCACAATGCTCCGGTTGCCTCTGAAATCCCTGGAAGAGGAGTTTAAAGTGACTCGGGCTCGCGAGGTTCTGATGTATAAAGACTCCGACGACCCAAAGGTGGCCCAGGCAGGAGTGCTGGTGAAGTCAGGGAGGAAGTGGAGTGCCCAAACCGCTGTGCTGGATGCACAGGCTTGACTGCAGCACAAAGAGCTTGTGGGAGTTGTGGCCCGAGGCAGAGCAGGCTTGGGGATGTTCCCAACACCTCCTCGACATAAAGAGTTGAAGTGGAAGGAGAAGCACAGGCGAATATATGAAGAGGTCAGAGCTACTATGGAGGAAGGAAGGACGAGCAGAGCTGCTGGAATGGGGCAACAGGGGCCTGGACCAGGTAGGAGCAGGCCATGGACCGCAAGGTCACCTAGACAGAGCTCTGGCAAAGCGAGCCGCACCGCATAGCCTTCCTGATTCGGGCAGTGTACGATGTCCTGCCAAGCCCAGCAAATATTTGTACGTCGGGGAAAGCACACACACCAACTTGCCAATTGTGCCCAGCTCGTGGAACGCTGGAGCACATTTTGAGCTCCTGCCCAACAGCGCTCGGCCAGGGTCGTTACACTTGGCGTCACAACCAGATGCTTGCGAGATGCATGCCTATCGAGGTTGGCTGCAGAGGATTTGTGGGGCGCTCCCTCCACAAAGCCTTTACTGCGCTGGGCATTGCAGGAACAACAAGGAGCAGGGCCATCAATAACACCACCGACGCAGCAGAGAGAGCCTCAAGATGGCCCTGGATCCATAGAGGAGCACCATGGGGGCAAGCGAGTGCTACCTGAACACAAGTCGTGGTCTGATCAGCCGTAGCTGGGTCGCCTGGGAGAGGGTGTCTGATGTTGAAAGACCCGAAACACTAAAGGACCCCAGGTTACATCACTGATGATGTGTTTAGGTGTATCTGAAGATGTGTTTCAAGAACTGGTAACACCATCTTGACATAAACCATAACATCATAACCTGTCAGTGTCTTTGTCATGACAACTTGACATAAAATTAAGTTGAACTGTCATGTGGTTGTCTTTGACATAGGCTGTCATGAGGCCATTATAACTGTGTCATGAATATTTTTCGTGACCTCAACTACAGTTGTACTAAATATAATATGTCATTAAAAAGTTATAATGGCTTCATGACAGCCAATGTCAAAACCAATAAAGACAGGTGGTTTCTTAAGTTTGATAATTAATCTGCTATGCCATGTTTATGACAAGTTGTGTTGTCTTAGTAATGTCAAGTTGTCATGACTGGTTTCCACTGAAGCCAAGCAGGGCTGAGCCTGGTTAATACCTGGATGGGAGACCTCCTGAGAAAACCAGGTTTCTGCTGGAAGAGGTGTTAGTGAGGCCAGTAGGGGGTGCTCACCCTGTAGTCTGTGTGGGTCCTAACGCCCCAGTATAGTGACGGGGACACTATAATGTACTATCATTTAGATGAGATGTTAAACCAAGGTCCTGACTGTCTGTGGTCATTAAAAATCCCATGGTACTTCTCGTAAAGAGTGTGTGTAACCCCAGTGTCCTGGCACATTCCCTCAAATGGCCTCCTAATAATCCCCATCCATTGACTTGGCTCTATCACTCTCTTTCCTCTCCACTTATAGCTGGTGTGTTGTGAGCGCACTGACGTCGTTGTACTGTGGCTGCCGTCTCATCATCCAAGTGGATGCTGCACATTAGTCCTGGCTTAGGAGAGAACCCCTGATATGATTGTAAAGCCCTTTGGGTGTACAGTAGGCCTACATATGAAAGCGCTATATTGCCAATGTAAAAGGGTGTAAACTGAATTTGATCTGGACATTAAGGCACTTTAAGGGTGCACCAATATGGATTAGGCACCTCCTTAGCCTGGCATTGGTTCACCCTCCGCTTATGGGCTCTATGCACGGCGGTATTTCCGGTGAATGTGTAAGGATGCTCGATAACTTCCGCCGATCATAGAGTCCAATGTAATACCGAGAATTTATATTGAATTTTATACTCCATGGTTATACTAAAGAAACGTTAGTCACAAAAATAGATAAAACAGACAACCCTTGTTGTGTTTATGCTTCTTTTTAAAATTATATTAAATAAACATAACTATATTACATCTAAACGTATGTACGTTTCGTTTCAAAGACGGGAGGACAGTAAATTTTGAAGATTCTGCCATAATCCCATTTTCCTCGGTTTTCGTCCGCTTTAATCTCCACAACCGGAAATGGACGAGCATCCTTTCGTCAAATGCGGAACTTATGCGTGCATATAGCCAATTGATCAGCGCTTTAAAGTCCCCGTGTGTGAGTGAGTGGAGGTGGTGCTAATTTGCATTTTCATGGAACCATGTATATTACTCAGCCCATTCTCACTCCCAAAGCATTTGGACATGCTTCAATATCTGACGCTTTAGGCGCCCTTTAGCGTCAGTTAGATGACGCCCTAGGATCGCGTGTACCCTACCCCCACCCCACACCTAAACCTAACCGCGTCCTCTAACTGACGCTTTCCTTTAGCGTCAGTTAGATGACGCCATAGGATTGCGTCATGTAAGTGACGCTAAAGGGCGCCTAAAACGTCAAATATTGAAGCATGGTCAAAGGTGACGCCTTGGGGTGAGAATGCGTTGGTATACTAAATGAGGCAAGGTTTTTTTCAAGAAAAAAACTTTTAAATATGTAATTTGGTGTTCAAAGGTGAGTTTTAAGGGATACAATTATTGACTGCAGGGGGATTTTAATTCTAACAGCCTTTCTACGCAAACTCCGTGAAAATAGGGCAAAACGATACATTTTATAACGTTCCGCTGTTTTTACTGATTGAAATACTGCAGCCGCAGCAGTTGCTGCATGGATCAAAAGTGCCCAAACCTTGCATTTTGTTCACATATTTTTGTGTTTAAGATGGAGATTGACATGCTTGTGCTGTTCTATTTTGTTCTATTCTATTTCTAGTTCTATTTTGCCCGGCCAGGACTCCACGACAGTCATGTGACTGTAAACTATGAATAACAGCAGCAGCAGTGTAGCAGATCTATTCCAAAAATACATTAACATCCATTACCACACCAAACACGAGAGTTGTCATGAGTTGCCAAGAGTTGTCATGACAGAAATGATGTTTATTATTAGTGCACATTGGTTTACATGCCTCACACATACATAGGCCTACGTGTTTAGCTATGATATTTAAATTAATTAAGCAATCAGTAATACCCACCAAACGTGGATATTTTTCCACTTAGAAATGAACATTGTTATTATGTTTTGATTTATACTGTGAAGCTGCTTTGATGATATTGCGAAAAGGGCTATATAAATATACTTGACTTGACTTGACTACGATATCACTCATGATATGATTAGGCCTATTGTAGTTCATTTGGAGGTTGTTTTATTTCTATCTTTGTGAAACTGGATGTAATTTTTTCACAAAATGACATCAAGTCAAAACACATCAATACAGTTTCACACAACCACACATTTGGTTTATATGATTTGATTCCTTTTTAAAAAAAAACATTGTCAGTGACTCGTGTACTATTACCAAAAGGTATTATATTTAGCTGACATTATGATTATTATGGACATATGTCTTTGGGGCAATTATAATGGCAATCGAATACAGTCCTGCAGCACCACTAGGTGGATTTTAATGTTCCTATGTCTTATGAAAACTGAACTGTTTTCAAATTAATAATAAGACTATCTCTGGTAGGGCTGGGGATGTGACTTGGAATTTGCCTGTTTATTGGTAATAACACAAATAATACTTAATAATGAATCCATTTAATATATTCAATGTCCATTTTACATAAAATAGTATTGTAGTTTCTCTGTCATTGTTCCGAGTGAATAGGTTTTCAACCTGTATAGTGGAAGCAGCACAGAGAACATTAAACCTATTACTTGTCTTTAACAAGTGCTTCTCATGATTAACCAAACACATCTGTTTGTGATTAAAAATAAAAAATGTGGTAAAAATATTTTAAAATAAAAATAAAAATATTTTTAACGAGTTCTAGGGCAATTCTGAGCATCGATGCTATATATATATATATATATATATATATATATATATATATATATATAGCCTACACACATTGTTAGATACCTCATTAAAGGTTCTTTTATCCGCCATATCAGGTTCTTTTATCCGCCATATCATAGCCTATTTGCAGATGCGCAGGTGCTAAATTAACAGGATGAAGACAACACATCTTGTAAAGTAACACAACATTAAAAATTACCATAGTGAAAGAAAAAAACCCCACAAAAAGTACCATAGTAAAAACATATTATTACATATTAAAGCACAAAACAACACATTCTCTTTAGTAAAAGGTTAACCCATCTCTTCGGGAATTTAAATCTCGGCGGTTTATTTCTTTTCTTTTCTTTTCTTTTTTCTTTTAAATATCGGCAGTTTCACAATCAGCTCTGCGCAGCTCTGACCGTTCCAACATGGCGGGCTCGTCGACGTGTCTTGAGCAGTCGAATTTTGAATTCTACTTACATATTCTATGCTCTAATCGCCCCCTGGTGGAAAGTATCCGTCTGCCTCATGTAAATCCGTTACTGGTGTGGTCACGGACACGCGTCAGTTTGTACGTCACTCACGACATGCGGATCTTCTGTTTTGCATCCTTTCCGTGACAGTCAGTTCTGCCGGTGTCGGGTAAGCACGATAAATACGCGCCTTCAGCTTGAGAACGAAGCAGCTCCATAAAGCGCCGAGTAAGTGTTTTTTAATAGATACCAGCACACGTGATGCTAGGATGAGCTCGTCTGTGTAAAATGATAGGCAAAAAATTCAGACCATCCGCCTCTGTTCATCCACCAACTAGCTGAAAGCTTAAGCTGCCAGAGATTACCTGCTCATAAAGTCATCTAGTCAAGTGGATCAAGTGTTTCTATTTTTTAACAGCGACACAACATTACAACATGAGGCGTAAGTACTTGTCTTGAGTAATTGTACTTCATAACAAGGCTACTGCTGCTAGTCGAGTACTGTTGAAACTGATTAGTTGTACTCTACGTTTCTAAGAATTGTTTTAACTAATCAAAATTATATTTCGATTATATGGATATATATTTGGTTATATGGATAGTTTCGTCTGTCATATTTAGTTGACAAGCTGACATTAATTTAATCCATTCATTTTACTTTTTTTTTTTAAACAGCCAGTGAATTTAATTTTTGGAAATTATGTGTAATTTATGATGTAATTTAATCAAATTAACTGCATGCATTTTCTAAAAAAATGATTAATAGTGATTAATAGGGTTACTTTGCATAGTTTAGTAACTGTTTGTTTGTGCTTCAAATTTACTTAATTGAAAATCTTAATTGTGTATCTCAGTTTTCTTCAGTTAGTTTCAGACAGTGTTTGTATTATTTAAATACTAGTATAGTATTTTATTTTATTTAATAGTGTAATATTTTCCTTTTTTATTTTATATTTCCGTATAATTATAATTTAAGTATAATTTTGTTATGTGCTTTTGTCGTTTCCATTTTATTAAGTCATTAAAGTTATTTATTTTAGTCAGTTGTCAAGGCAGCATTTCTAAGTTTTGTTCAAGTTTTAAGCAATGTTTAAAAAAATCTAATATTTCTTTTATCTATATATTTAATTTAATATTTTATTTCAACCAAAAATAAATTGTTCTAGGGTACATTAATATTTACACAACGACGATGTAATAAAAATGTAAAAGTTTTTCGCGGTTTTTGTGTCAACTTGATTCATAAGGATCTGTGAAAACAACTGAAAACGCTGTATGCTGTATATCACTTTGTAAAGAAACACTAGGCTACACGCCTATAGACTTAACACGCATGTGCATGATGTCACTGTTCACAAATTCATGTTTTTGTAGTTTACATGGAGACAATAATAACAGTATCGGTTTCAAAAACTTGCACTTTGAATCTCGTTTTTCAAAAGTTTGCTGTCGTGTATGTCATTATGGGGCCACTGGTTTCAGATTACTTGTATATTTTTATTTTTAGCTGGATACTTTCACCTATTAGAGTAAAATTTTGACATTAGATGCATTAGTCTAATTCTCTTCTCTTCTCTTCTCTTCTCTTCTCTTCTCTTCTCTTCTCTTCTCTGTTATGTAAGTGTGTCTCCCACCACTGTACTCGTGAGAGCTCAAATATCTCCTTGTTTGAGATCCGAGTGTAGCTTTTACTGAATGCAGGCCACTTTGTTTGGCTTTGTGATCAACCTGTTGCATTTACTTTGGTGGGTCTGTTTGATTTCGGTTGTACTTGAGTGAACTGTAATCCTTTATCTGTATGTTTTCTTTCCCATTCTCCAGGTTTCTTCATTTCAGAGCTCTGAGGGAAGAGCTGTCATGTTCTCTGAGTCTACAGGGATCTGAAGTTGCAAAGTTGCCAATGTATAATTCATTAAAAGCGAAGTAAATCGCCGCCTCACACACCGAAAGATTTGTTTGCCTCATCCAGTTGTACACTAATGGATATGACAGACTTTATAATGTCACCAGTCTTTTTTATGGACTCATTCCACATCATGCTCTGGAGACTTTGACCCTAAAAGTGCTTGAGAAAGTTGGCTTTTGGGGGTCCACTTCCCTTTCCAATTTATTTATTTTCTTCTTGAAAGAAACTCAAAAAAAATGGGCCCTTTTATTTCTCCTTTTAGTAATCTGCTATGCATGCTGTTGGGCATTTCTTTCACTTTGTGGATCACACTGCTTTTGGTCTTCATCATTGTTCCTGCCATTTTTGGTCTGTCTTTTGGCATCCGTGGACTCTACATGAAGACACTGCTCAAGGTGTTTAAGGTGAGTTGGAAGGTCATCTTGTTCCATTTCAGGATAGTTCACCCAAAAATGACAATTCTGTCATTAATTACATTGACAGCTCCACAACTACCACTTTGACGCTTCAAAAAGTTCATAAAGAGATTTTAAAACTAATCCGTATAAATTGAGCGGTTTAGCCCACATTTTCTGAAGAGACTCGATTGCTGAACAGATTTGATGAACAGATTTCATTTAGCTTTCTAAACATTGATCAGCAAACATAAACAGAAGCTCAACCGAACATGCTTGACACAAAAGAACAAACCTCATTGGTTCTTACAGAAGCTCAAACTTGATGCGTAACACGAGAATTAACCTCATTGGTTCTCGCACATCAAGCGAACATGCTTGAGCTTCCGTTTAACACAACTGAGTTGTGAGTTGATTTATGTTTATATGTGAATAAAAGTCTAAATTCAATCTGTGTATTATAAAAAGCAATCAAGTCTCTTTAGAACATGTAGACTAAACCGCTTATTTCATATGGATCAGCTCTACGATCTCTTTCTGAACTTTTTGTGGAGATAAAGTGGTAGTTGCGTAGCTGTCAAAAGCAAGCGTGCCTCACAAGCCCTCAAAAGTGAAGCCAAAACGTCTTGATCGCCCCCCTGTGACCGGACCTAGTATAGCTCATAACCCGCGCCACCCCATGTTATTCAATGGGACGCGAGACCAACTAAACAATTAAATTACACTTCACATATCCTTGTTACAAAGATAGTTTCTGTCGTTTATTATAGTTTCTATCACGTTGATGTAATTTCAAGTGTTGGTTTTTAAAATAAGTTTGTTTTTAGTTAGTTATGTGATGATAAAATAACGGTGCTCTGACATCATGATTGACAGCTGTGATTGACAGGTTCTCTGTGCGAGGTAGTCACTGAAGCACCAGCGGAATTTTTTTAATAATGTTGATTATGTGGTTAGTAGTTGTATTTACCTTATTTTAACGAGGTTCTGCAACCACCAGACATTGTAGAAAAAAACGAAGCAGACAGAGGCCACTTAATGAAAGTGCGGGGCGTGTGCTTGCGTTTGATTCAGCGAGAATGAGGGCGCGGCCTTGATTTCGCGCCTTTACTTCCTGCTCACGCATGACTGGTCCCGAAACACGCAAGTGCGCAGACTCAAGTCCAAGATGTCAGCGTCATATCGAGACACAGGCGGCTTCAGTTCACTCTGATGGAAAAGAGCGAAGGGGCGTCGTCCATCTTTTTTTACAGTCTATGGTCAAAAGAGGGACATAAAGCTCTCAGATTTCATCAAAAAGATCCTCATTTGTGTCCCGAAGATGAGGGTAATAGGTTTGGAATGTCATGAGGGTGAGTAAATAATGACAGAAATTTCATTGTTGGGTGCACTATCCCTTTAAGAATATTGTTCTTTAGACTTTTTTGTTTTGCATTTGTTAATCAGATACTATAGAGTTGACAGTAAAGTTGGGGTGAGATATCTTTTGTAATATTTGCTAAAGATTACATATAAAAGCGTTATTAAATTATGCAAGTTTTGAAATATCAACTTTCGTCTGAAAACCGATATGATATTACACCTCGATATGATGTATAGCCAGTGCCAAGTAAACGTAAGCAGATGATGAATCTACTCCACAACTACCAAAACAACTTGTCTACACCCAACTCGAGTGGCGTGACCCGGAAAAAGCAAATAGAACCCATTATAATCTGTGATGCAGTCTACACTGGATGCGACAAATTCCAGTTGGTGGGGGGACTTGAAAATATTTTACTCTACAAAAGGGGGGCCTGGCAGAAACAAAGTGCTCTAATGTACATAAA
Source organism: Pimephales promelas (assembly GCF_988280905.1). Classification (NCBI taxonomy): domain Eukaryota; kingdom Metazoa; phylum Chordata; class Actinopteri; order Cypriniformes; family Leuciscidae; genus Pimephales; species Pimephales promelas. The sequence continues at coordinate 11,347,444 of NC_142782.1, forward strand.
TTATAAGGTATATAAAATAATATATTAATATGGTACTACCTTGAGGTACCAACATGAATTTTTTTTAAACGTTCTATTTATGGAGTGCATTTGGTAGTGTGAACTTCTCATGTACTTCCAGTCGGGCTGTTTTCGACTAAGGATTTTCATAGTCGAATCTGATTCGTTAGATTTTGCCGTAGTCGACTGATAGTCGAACCTTTTTTTTAGATAGGTCTAGCAGCTATGTTTTTTGGTAACACTTTAGAATACGGTTCCTTCGTTAATGAATAACTACACAAGAACTAATAAGTAACACAATATTAACAATCTAGTAACTATTATTAACTAACAAGAAACTCTGATTAATGAACCAGTAAGTAATAGTGCACAGATGAAAGTGGTAGTTCACTATTAAGTAATCAATAACTACTATTTTTTAATACTTCCCAGAGAACTACTGAAAAAGTTTATTAACAATCTAGTAACTACTATTAACTAAAAGAAATTCTCATTAACGAATTAGTAAGTAAAAGCTCACAGATGAAAGTGTTACTAGATACTTCTGTGGGAATTACTAATTATTTGGATCCGTATTATAAAGTGAAGATCATTGGAACTAACTAGTAATGACTCAAGTGTTACTAAAGACATTTTCTAAAAGTATACTAAATTTCACCAAAAATCTCAAACGATTGCACAAATCATGACTAGATCATGTAGTAACACTTGAGTAATTACTAGTTAGTTCCAATGATCTTCACTTTATAATACGGATCCAAATAATTAGTAATTCCCACAAAAGTATCTAGCACTTTCATCTGTGAACTACTTACTAATTCGTTAATGAGAATTTCTTTTAGTTAATAGTAGTTACTAGATTATTAATATACTTTTTCAGTAGTTCTCTGGGAAGTATTAAAAAAATAGAAGTTATTGATTACTTAATAGTGAACTACCACTTTCGTCTGTGCGCTATTACTTACTAGTTCGTTAATCAGAGTTTCTTGTTAGTTAATAATAGTTACTAGATTGTTAATATCGTGTTACTCATTAGTTCTTGTGTAGTTATTCATTAACGAAGGAACTGTTTTCTAAAGTGTTACCTGTTTTTTTCTATTTCAAACAAAAGAGATGGACGTATGCGCATTAGGCTATTCGTTCTGTGTTTTTTTTTCTCTAAACAGTTAGGCTATGTTTAGGTAGTATTTTTCATGTTTTTATCACGCAATCATGTTTTTGATGCGGTGGTGAGCTTGTAACTTGTAACTTAACGCTTTAGCCTAAGGGTAGCAGCGGCGCTGCCGAAAATAAAAAGCTGTCACAAAGAACAAATATAGCAAGGAGACATTTTAATTGTTTATTAATAAAGAAGTTGAAGTTGACGATGCTGCGCGATCTTCGCGTAGTGCATGCACCAGAGAGAAATGCACAGTTCATTTCATAAGCAGAGAGCATTACGTTTTCTTTCGTTTTGAATCGTTCTATTTACAAGTAGACATTTCAATATAGCCTATGTTTCAGGTCTGTGGAGTAGACTATACTTATACGCTGAGTGGCGGTAGCTATATTTATAAGACGAGCTCCAGTTCACACACATCGGTGCGTCCGTGTCTTGATTATCAGTAGGCTAGCCTAATTGTCTGCTTTTCCTTCTTATTTATTAAATCCAGACAATTGGTTGATGAAACATTAATTAAAATCAAGAAAAAAATTATAAAAAAAAAAAAAAAACTCACTTTAAAGTCCCCGTGAAATCAAAATTGAACCTATTTACTTTGTTAGCGCATATTACTAGTCTTGTGGTGTACAATTAATCCGTGCAAGTAAAAATATATATAAAAAATGTTTTACCTTGGTAATCTTGAATCAAAATCTGAAAAGTTACTTCCGGTCTGGAACGGTTTCTTTTTCTGATGACGTAGGTTTCACAACTTGGGTGGGGAAACGCTTAACCACTCCCCTCAAACCGTTAGTTTGCTATGAGCGAGAGATGGAGAGGAGGAGCGCTAGAGTAAAACCCTGCCCTCTGTTCAATATTCCGTTTCACTTGGAAATACGTCACAGCACTGGAGAAAAATCGTTTGCAACTTCCGGTTCACGGGGACTTTAAAGAAAGGCTTTGTGCTTTTCTGTTTGAGGTCTGTGAAAGTTTTAAAGCAGTGCTGCTTCAGAGCGCTCGTGTCCGTCGGAGAACTGTCACGTCTGTAACATTGTTTTTTCCTCTGTGAACATGAAAAATAATATTTTATGTTTTGTGGAGAGCCAACGCTTCCTCATCTGATTTGAGCAGTGTAATTCACAGAATTACAAAAAATATATTTTGCCTCCTAAAACTTGAAGATTTTTTGTCACGCATGAATGCTTGTCTATTTCAGGCCAGTGGTGGAGGAAGTACTGAATCTCAGTACTTAAGTAAAAGTACAAATATCCAGATAAATATTTACTAAAAGTAAAGTAGAAGTAACACAATGTAAAAAAAAGTAAAAGTAGAAGTAACACAATGACAACCATACTTAAGTAAAAAGTAAAAAGTGCCTGATTTTAAATGTACTTTAAGTATTAAAAGTAAAAGTACTTGTATAATATATTTTCTTAATGTCTATTTTCTAATGATTAATAAAACATTTAATTCTAACTCATTCATCCTAATACTCCTATAATGATGTTCAATAATTATGGAAAAAAATTGTTGTCACCATTTCTGAAACAAGCTTGCAATTAGGCAATATGCACATCATGCTTATCCTTACTATATGTTAATAACTATGTTTGGCAGTAAACACGATTAATTTATGGTGTAATTCTGAACCTCTTGGCTTGCCATAATCCTAAGCAAACGAATATTACACACAGTGCATTTCCTATGCACGTAAAAACTAATTTTCGCGTATAAATTGCACGATAAACCAAACGCACTGCGTGCGAGACGCATTTAGTGTGACCGGGTTGATATATCTATGGCAACCAAACGTCACTGGTGAGACAAACGTGCAACGGACGGACGGTCAGATTACGTTTTGTCAGGGGAAAAACTGATCAGAAAATGTAACGAAAAAGTAACAGAAGTTGTAGAAATGTAGTGGAGTAGAAAGTATAATAATTGCTGCAAAATGTAACGAAGTAAAAGTAAAAAGTATGCACTATTTATTCTACTTAAGTAAAGTAAAGATACGTGAAAAATTTACTTAAGTAAAGTAACAAATTATTTGTACTTCGTTACATTCCACCACTGTTTCAGGCTAAATATAAAACGCATGTATTTTCCGCACTTTAAGGCGCACTGGATTATAAGGCGCATAAGATAATGCAGTCAAACGTTTGACTGGGTTTGCGTTATGCATCCAGATGTGCTGGCAATGTAGCGAGTGCGTGGCACCGGGGGTGAGGCGTTTATTAGTGTGAGCATGCTGGGGCGGGCACGTAACTTACGTTCGCAGCTAGGGTTGGGAACCGAGAACCGGTTCTTTTCCAGAACCGGTTGTGTTTTTGAAAAAATACCGGAACCGTGCAAAATTCGGTTCAAAAGTTTCGGTTCCGAAAACGGTTCTGATGCCGATGCGATATCATTATGTGGGCGAAGTGCTGGGAGTAGAAGACGCCGTCTTATTCCTAAATGACAAAAACTTCACCACTGAAGTTGCGATTTGCTCTCACACGCGCTGCATTTGTCACACACAGACACACGCACGCTGCGCGCGCCGACCGCCGAGTCACTCTCTAGCCTACATTCAAATCAGTTTGCGCTGAGAGAGAGAGAGAGAGCAGTTGTCGATATGAAACTGCTTTACTATCACACAGTCTCAATATTTATTTGTTTCACATATTCAAATGATTTCCGTTACAGAATTAGTGAGATTATAGTTTGAGTAAACATTGACGGTAGTGGTCAAAACAGATGCAGTCCGTATATTTTTTGTGTTCAGAATTTACAAAATATATACAATGAGCGAGTGCATCTTAATGTTTTTTTTTTTCAAACCGTGTTTCTGTCTTATCTTGAATCACTACGTAAAGTCTGTAATAAGCGTTAATACTCGGACTTGTTTAGACTGGCCGGCGGATCGCAGCTGCTGCGGAGTAGCCCAATGCCTGCGTGACTCGTCATGGACATAAACAGAGAGAAGTAGCTCCGGCAACAATGTTCTTTCGCAAGACGCATGCAGTTCTGTTTATTAACTGCTAGAGCGCCGATTTATCCAGTAATGAAATAAGTAAAGTCTTAATGAATCAATCATTCAAACCGTTTTAAAAAATAATCTGTTCTACACACATATGTGTGTTAAAGCATATTCTACTCCTTCTGAGAGGGTATTCTTCACTGTTGGAGATACAATAAAGGAGAGGTCTAAATTATTATAGAGAATGCAGAATTTTTTAATTTCCTTTATATATATATATTTTTTTTTTTTTGCAAAGATTGCTTAATAATATTTTGAGTTTGTTTACATTACCAGTCTGTTAAACTAATTTGTCAAGTACTATAAGAAATAAACACAAAAAGGATTGTGGATTTTTCTCTTACTAATATTTTTAATTGAATGGGAACCGGAACCGGAACCGGAATCGTTTGGCGGAACCGGAATCGGAACCGGAACCGGAAAATTTCTCACGATTCCCAACCCTATTCGCAGCCTTACTCATATGAGTATTCAATGTGCGGCGGCTCGCTGACAGCAACGGCTGGCTGTTTTGAATGAGACGACCCGGTTACTGTGAACAGGGAGAGCTATGAACATTCTGTGATGCGCGAGCAGCGCCAGGGACAGTGTGTCTGTTCGTGTGTCTGTTAAGAGTGAGCGCTCGTGAGCGGGAGGCACGCATAACCTGATTTATATGAGGTTGAACTGGCTGTGTACTATTCCAGTGTTTCCCAACCCTGTTCCTGGCGGCACACCAACACTGCGTGTATTCTTTCTCTCCCTTATCAAACACACCTGATTCAACCCATCAGCTCATAATCAGATGGGTTAATGAGTTGATGAGTTGAATCAGGCGTGTCTGATTAGGGAGACAAAGAATATGCACAGTGTTGGTGTGCCGCCAGGAACAGGGTTGGGAAACACTGTACTATTCGACTATAACGTTCATAGTCGAATCAGACCTCTACGAATCGAATCGTCGAATCCTCGACTATTAGAAGTCAGCCCTAACTTCCAGAACACAATGATATTTACATTTAATCATTTAGCAGACGTCATTATCCAAAACGGCTTACAAATGAGTAGTGCAATATAAGCAATGAAACTAACAAAAGGGCTGCAATAGGCAAGTAGGGTGACCAGTCCCAGTTACACATACTGTAGCAAGGTTTGTGTGTGTGTGTGTTTTAATAGATTAATAGAATAAATAGTAAGTGATAGTATTAATGGGTTAAGTGTTGATGAAAGAGATGTCTTCAGCAGTTTCTTGAAAATGGCTAAAGACTCAGCAGCATGGTTTGAGTTATGGCTCTTTCAGACTGCACGATTTTCAAAGTAGTCAGGTCGCTGCTCTTTTCACACTGCATGACTATCTTGGCCAGCATTCAGTCACTGCTGTGTTCACACTGGACGATGGATCGGCGACAGAAGGTTTCACACTGCATGACTTTAGAAAAATCGCCGACAGACTCTGTCTAGCACGCTGCACGCAAACTACATTTCACAACAAACACGCGTGAGATATGAAAAGGAAACAACGCGCGACACCACACGTGCAAGACCGGAGTTCTCACGTGAGACTTTTTTTTTCGACCCGGTTGTGGTACAGCTGGTGAAACAGACACGAGTGCTCCTGCCAAATTTCTACTAATTTTTCTTCCATTTATTGTGTCCAAATAGACCGAGAAGAAGCTTTTTTTGTTGAAACAATGCCATATCATGTTGATATGTGATCTATAACTCCTCCCCGAACTCCCTGCTGCTCTGTATCTTGCTCTCTCACTGGCTGCCGGTGATCGCCGATGTAGTTTTCAGTCAAAACACTTTTCACACAGCAGGATTTTGAATCGCCGACAGGTCCAGATATTTAGCATGCCAAATATCTCACGGGCGTCGGCGACTCGTCGGTGATTCTCTCAGTTCGCGTCTTTGTTCATTCACACTGCGTGATTGTCACTCGCGTGAACGAGCGCCGATTTGCCTGTGATTTCGGGCATTTGTCGGCGATTTCTCAAAACCTGTCGGCGAGCCAAAATCGTGGCTAAAATCATGCAGTCTGAACTCGGCATTAGGCATGTCATTCCACCTGCTTGGAACAGTCCAGGTAAATGTCTGAAAATCAGGTTGTGCCTTTTTGAGATGGCACCACAAGGCACCGTTTACTTGCAGAATGCTAGCTTCTGGAGGGAACATTGGTCTGAAGTAGTGAGTTTAAGTTTGGGGTGCAGAGCCAGTGGTTGTTCTGTAGGCAAACATCAGTGCCTTAAATTTGCAACCAGTGCAAGTTTATGAGGTGAGGTGTGACGTGGGCTCTCTTCGGCTCATTAAAGGCCACTCTTGATGCAGAATTCTGGATAAGTTGCAGAGGTTTAGCAGTGCATGCTGGAAGATCTACCAAGAGAGCATGCTGCTTCACTCCAAATGTGGTTGATTTATTTCAACATTACCTCACATCCGTCTGAAGCTGTTATGGAATTGATGTGCAATCTCACTGCGTGTGGCTTTCTTTTTCTGCCTGACACTATGGCTCTTCTGCAAACTACTTACTTCCCACAATCCTTAAATAAACGGGTTCAGTGACGTAGAGAAATGCTTGGGTATTAAAGGGCATGTATTATGTGCCTTTTCACAAGATGTAAAAAGTTTCAAAAGATGTTTCTCTGATGTCCCCAGAGTGTGTATGTGAAGTTTTAGCTCAAAATACCCAACACAATTTCTTTTACAGAATGTTTAAATTGTCACTTTTTATGGCTGAGAAAAACGCATCGTTTTATTGTGTATCCCTTTAAATGCGAATGAGCTGCTGCTGCCGGCACAGAGGGAGGAGCCTCACAAGCTCACACTTCAGTGCCAGGAAAATCTCATCTCACGCAATGATAAACAAACTCTCAGTAGTAAACTTTATATTCTTAAAACTACTGTATTAAATTGCTCGCTCTCCCTTCCATTACTGCAGTGTGCAGTAACGTTAGGCCTATTGCTCCGGAGACTGTAAGCTGGATCACAAACAGTAAAGATCCATCCTTGAGTAACAACGGGAGTAAATGAAGATGGCCATGTTCATTCTTACATCTTATTACAAAACACCTTAAGCCCCGTTCACACTACACGCGACTTTGTCGCTGCAGGTCGCCAGTGGCTGCGCTGGAGGGCGTTCCCCACTACTGGTTGCCTGCCTAGTAATGTTTGTGAGTGACATTCATGGAAGTTACTCTAAGTTAGACAACAAATGCGTTTTATTGCCGCTACAAACAAATATTTTGGAAGGAAAAGTCTAAATATAAATGGAATCAGTACATAAAATGTATAATATTAAAGATGAACAAGAAACAGTGAGTGCTCTTTGCCATCGCAATCGCGGCTATTTAATGGGTTCCCTGAAACCATTCAGTCACGGAGTCAGTATGGGGAACACCACTGTATGTACACAGAGATATATCATATATTATTGGACAATTTCTGACTGCTAAAATTAGCTTCTCGTTCAACTTGCCTCGGTCAGACTCAGCACTGAAGAGTGACGCGCTCCACTGACTTCACTCCTATTGGTTGTCGCTCGCAAAAATCGCTCTTCATTTGCATAAAGTGAAACATTTCTCAACTTTGTCACGCCCCTCCGGTTGCGACCGCGCGTGTTGCCGGAATTCGTAATATATAAGATTCGTCGTCTTTTGGGAGGTGATGGAAACTACAGTCGTTAGCAGGATCACTCTGATTTCGTTTTCGGCTTATGTTCAAAACCTCTATGTTCAAAACAATCACGTTTAAGTCACTGAATTAGTTTAGTCCGGTTATACATACAACCGCGAACAGCACATGTTGTCCCTGAGCTCCGTAACGACATCTCTCATAAAGATTTGCGTCTTTAAATTGTAAAATAATTCTCAGAAAAACAGCTAGCCTCTTCGCTAACTAACACACACATTGGAATGCTACTTCCGCAGCCTCACCGGAAGTTTCAACCACTTTATTTTTTACAGGAGCGCCCCTTGGAAACTTGTGGATACCTATTCAGTCTATGGGCGCATGTTTCTTTACAAAGTGTCATCGCCAACTACTGGCCTGGCGTGCATAAAGCGTTTTTAGTCATTTTCACGGATCTGTGTGATCGGGGATCGTTTTGACAATATTATCGTCTATGCAAAAAAAAACGCGAAAGAAAAACTTTTCCGTTTTTAGCACATCATTGTTGTTGAAACAAACGTACCCTTAGGATTGGAAAGTTTTATTGTCCCTTGAGCACCAGGAACAACATTGACAATTTTTTGTGATGTGTACATTCTGTCCTTAACCTTAAAGTATTGCATATTAGAAGAATCCCTGGTTTAAAATATGACATTGAAGCATTGATGTTCAAGCAAAACCTGTGGTAAATTTTGTAAGATATCAATACCAGCCTTCAGTGTTTACTGATTCTTAGTGCAAGTCAGTTGTGTGTATTGTGTGCTCCACATGCCTGAATTAACATGCTGACATTATTCCTCCTCCCACAGCTTTTCAATAAAGTGCTTGTTGTTCCTTGGGAGAACATTCATTGTGTGTGTGTGTATGTGTGTGTGTGTCTGTGCTGCAGTCCACCTCAATGTGTTTTCAAATCACGAAATAGGCAGTTTTATTTTAAGGGCCATTATGATGTTATCCACAGAGGAAGTATAACTGATTTATTTTGCGGTTTATTACTTATTAATGACTGATCTGCTATATTACATATTATATTTCCCCCCAGAATTAGATTTTCATGTATGATCAGAGAGTTAATATGAATATAAATATTTTAAATAATAGATGTATTTGTATACAATTAAATATTTAGATCACCCCTAATTCTTTACTAATTAAGATCATTCTTAACTAAAAAGTATGTAGCAGTGATAACATTAAATTGAGTTTGTTTTTCCTTTTTTTTTCTCCAGTGGGCCACCGTGAGGATGGAAAGAGGAGCCAAGGAAAAAAACCATCTTCTGTACAAGCCTTACAGTCTTAATAGTAAGTAAACACTGTACAATTACACCTATGGGAAATATCTATTGTTCCTGTTTGCTCATGTGCTTGTTAATCTGAGTGACATTGCTTGTTTCGGTGTGTCTCCTGTGCTTGGTTGTTCTCACAGGACATGGTTGTTTTTGTCAGTTGACCAATCCGCAGAAAGATCGGGCAACAATGAATTGCGGTCACACTATTTGTGTCCAATTTGCTTGTGTTTGGATTTGCTTGAGATCATTATACGTTATATGTCATTATATAATGTTTTTTTTTAGATTCAAAGATTTTATTTATTTACAAATTATTATGGAAATACAGTTAAAGACCCAAGAACCAGACATGATTAATTAAGACCAGGAATTAAAAGTGCAGTCAATTTAAGACAAGAGACAGAATTATAATAAATTAAAGAAAAGTTTTACTGAAGATATTTTGTAGTTTCATCAAGCGGAAGTCAGCTTCAAGACTCACAAGGTGTCCATAGGCCGCCCTGTTACAGTTACAAAGATCACAGCCATTATACCCTTCACCAAAGTCTAAGCTACGTCATTGCTTCAGGTTGAGTGATTCTGATTGGCTAAGAAATAGATAAACATAGTTCTCAGCTTCTTCAAGGTTGGATTTGGTCGGGCTCTAACTTTAAACAGGAGATTGTTCCCAAAACATCAAGATAACATGTTCTTTCTCTCAATGAGAGGGGGCTTTAATAGAGCATCACAGTCCGCCCACAGCCCGAGAGAGTGCTGGTGCCGGAAGTAAATTTCCCATTCATTTCTCCCATTGACATTTTGTAAAATCCATATCTAAAGAGTATTAGAGCATGTCTGAGGATAACCAGCTACGGCTGAACTCATAAGCATACAACATATCATTTCGAGTGAAAAAACTAAGAGAAAATCCAAAAAAAGTTAAAGGTACAAGCCTGTAGGTACAAGCCTCAAGGAACTACTCCTCCCATAAACCACCGTGACTCACTGAAGTCTTCTAAAAGCCACCGTGAAAGAGCCTTTTGAGCGACTTCCAAATCTGACGACGGCCGCGTGAACTTTTTCCTCCAGTGAATTTATATAGTGAATGTGCAGGGAAACTCCTTTTCCTCGATTTACTGAAGCTTATGCACATGCTAAAACATTGAGCATCAGGCTCGCTCATTGGCTGTGTTGCGGCTACTGTATATCCAATGGTGCGGGGTCGTCTCTGAGGTGCGACCAATGAACTTAGCCCTACGTCATTACGCAATCTTCAGTCTTCACGTACCTTCGCGGGGTTTTAGACACGTGACACGACTTCCACCAATCAGATGCTTCACTGTGGGATTGTGGGATTGTTCAGGATTGTGGGTAATGAAGTACTTATCCAATACATCGCGAATAAAAGGGATTTATCTTAAAACAAGGTTAGTGCCCCATGAACTTTTGGCATTTATATGAGCATATACAATCGCTTAGTACAGCCGTAGCTGGTTTTAAGTCTACCATGTATGGTTACGTTTTTATGGCTTATATCCCAAATGTCAATGGAGAAATTGTATTGAATTTTTACTTCTGGCACCGGCTGTGGGCGGGACTGTGATGCTCTATATAGAACAATGGGCCAGACCCTCAGTCAGTTCTCAGATATTTAATACGGACATTAAAGTATACATGAAAAGAACATTTTAGTAATCACACTGGTAACTTCTATAACAAACTAAAATCTCATAAGCTTAGAGAAGTCATTCAACTCATTTGATATTTAAAGGGACATTAAGAATTACTCCCATCTGGCGGTGAAATTGTATATTGCATTCAAACGAATTGTGTTCTCCAGCGTGTCGCGTTTTCAAATGCGTGTGGCATCTACGGTAGCCGTTATGTACCAAAAAGCTTTGACAGGATGTCTGCTAATAGCACTTTGTTGAGTTTTTCTTCGGGTGAACAAGTTTGTTATTTCAAACAAACTTCAAATTGACACAACGAAGAAACGAATGTTACAGTATGAAGTAATGAGTGACTATTATAATTAGTAGTTCTGCCTTGTTTACTCGTTATATTTTTTTGAAGTACGTGCATTGTTAGATATTATCATCAGATGATTCAACAGTAGGGAGAGGAAGAAGTAGAGGAAGGGGACAGAGAGGCAGTGGATCAGTGGGATCTAGGCGAGGCGGTGGACGACGAGTAAGAGGAGGAGAGCGAGAGTCAATACAACGACAACAAAGAAGCCCGGCAGCTACAAGAGACGATCTTGATAGAATTGAAAGTTTCCAAAGGCAGAGAAGAGAAGCGACTCATCATAGAGCCTGTTTAACTTTTATCTGTAAATGTTCTTCTTGAATTGAAAAAAAGCTTGTAATTAAGACTGTAACATTGACTTACCTGTCGAGGAGAAAGCAGGCAACTTCAGCGTCTCTTTTGAATTCTTTCTCCTGCATTAGCTCTTTCCACCGGGAAAAAGCAATCCTGACATTAACTCGTGTTTTTTGTATCCTCCGGTCACATTTCGTTTTACGATAATTTTTGGTCCGTTTTGGCAAAGAGGATTTCTTATCCAGTGCCTCGGCATAGGTATGGTCCGCCATTAAAGGAGAATGAACCTTTGGTCTAATATAAAACATCGGTACCTACTTAACTGTTCTCTGGGATTTGTTTTCATGATAATCAAATGTAAAGAGTTTAATCTCTAAAAACGGTTTAGTTTATAACGCTAGTATATGGGGGCATTTATTAAGTAAAAAGAAATCGCTAGTTAATACCAATAAAAATACCAATAAAAAATAAAAAATGGCTATTTTGAGCCATGTTAGTGATTTCTTTTTACTTATTATATGCCCCCATATACTAGCGTTATACGCTAAACAGTTTTAGAGATAAAACTTTACATTCGATTATCATTCGAGAATGGTCGACAAAGTACCAATGTGTTCATTTTGCGCCGGAGTTATCCTTTAACAATAAAAGTGACAAGCGCCTCTCACTGCTCTGCTCCTCCGTTTCTGCTGCTTTCAGTTACGTGACGCTGGCTCTGAACGAAAACGTTGTGGAAACGCGTTGGCATACTTTTTGTCCCTCTCTGCTATCATAGTTTTTCAAGATGGCGAAACTACATGGAAGCCTCCATAGATTTACCCGTCCCATGTATATAAATATAATCAATTCTTCGTTTACGTGGATAAATCTGATAATTGGCAGAGGTATTTGTACACCATTGGGGGCATATTTATAAATAAATATATTGATTTTAGATTATAAATGACCTAAAAAGTTACTTATAGTCCCTTTTAAAGGAAAAATATAGATGTACTGTATACCTTGATAACAATCACTCATTAGATATACATCGAAGCAGCTGTGAATTCCAGAATCCACTCTCTTCAAAATGTATTTATTTACTCTCTACGCTCTGACGTTATGTGCTCTGTTATACAATGTCCTGAATTTTGCTCTTCACAAAGACACTATGTTTGCATTGTCATTTTCTCTCAGGCATTATCGCTAAAGAACCTACATCACTGGAAGATGAGCTCAAAGAGATTCGGCGTAACGGGAGCAGTCGAGAGTTGGATGCTTCCGCCTCCACCACCACAGGCCCCGCCCCTTCCTCGTCAGAGTTTGAAATGTCAGACACCTTCTACTTTTGCCGCCGTGGCATTGAAAGCATCGTAGATGATGAGGTTACCAAATGTTTCTCGGCAGAAGAACTTGAGTCGTGGAACCTGTTGACCAGGAGCAACTATAACTTCCAGCACATTAGCACCAGACTGACAGTGCTGTGGGGTTTTGGCGTCATCATCCGTTATGGGTTCCTGTTGCCCCTCAGGTGAGCAAGAAGAAAGATGGGACTCTATAAAAATCTAAAATTCAGGCTGCTGATGCTAATTATTATATTCTTTTTATTGCTGATATTATAATTCTATGGTGTTTTGTCTAACTAAAATAAACATACCAGATTAATCACCAAATTCAAGTAATTTTTGCATCACTTCGTTTTAATGTACAGCATGAAAAATGGATTACCAAACATTACTTTTGACAATGTTATGAAATGACAAATATAAATATCCAATATTGGCAGGTATGTACCCAATCACTCATTTTGATAATACTAATGGATGTGATACCAATATATTGTAAAATAATGGATGTGATACAAATATATACCTAGTAAAATAATACAAAAAAAACTTATTTATTTAATTTTTAATCAAAAGTGAAAATTAGCGAGAAGAATTCTAAAATAAATAATAAAATGAGGCCAATGCAAACAACAAAGAAGTACTAAAATGGTTGAGATACTGCTGTATTACCATTGTTTTTGACGCATGTACCATGCTAATATTATCTTGCCTGAAGTACATTGGTGTGTAAAGTAAAACCATGGTATAAAACTAATTATTATTTTATTGCCCTGACTGAGCGCTGACTGCCACAGTATTTTTAGACAGTATGAATACCAAAAAACTATTCAAATTAGAAACGGCTGCTTCATGAAGAAAAGAGCAGAGGGCACTGCTGTTACTCTCATTTACATGTCTATGGAAAATACATAAAAGGTATATGGTATAGGTGGGTACATTATTAACTACTTTTTGAGGTCCACTGTATGTAATATAGCAAAACAAAAATATATCTGCAGCACTTGTGCTTTTTTAATGGCTTTGTAGAGTGCTGTCAGAATGTATATTAAATATTAGGTTTGGTTGGCTGATGTGACATCATTCTAATCGGTCCATTCTGAGACATTTGCTCTGCTTTGGCACACAAGTCTGAATTTAGTGTCTTAAAATACAGGCTAATTCTGCTGCCCCTCAGGGCCATATGGAGCTTCTGTTGGATTAATGTCAGTCAGGGCAATGGCCTTAACCCACATCCCGTAATAGAAACACTTCACCATCTTGTGTGCACATTTGAGATGAGGAAGAGTGCCTGATATCTGAGCTCTGTTTAATCAGATGTGCCCACCTGGGTTTTGTGCGATTAATTGCACAACTGCATCCATTAGGTCAAAGTTATGTTGTGCATGTGCTCCTGGAGTTATGATCATATAACTAACTAATGTGAATAGGTGTATTCGACCTGTGACAAATTCCAGTAGATTGGGTATTGTTTGAAAATGAATCAATAGCCGCGTTTCCACTGCCGGGCCAGGGCCGGGCCGTGCTAGTGCGTGCCAGGGCCAGTCGCGTTTCCACTGTCACTTCCGGGGCTTGATCGGGGCTTCCTCAGGGCCAACGGCCAGGATTTCTGGCCCATCGAATACCTTGGGCCAGAGGGGGCCAAGCTCGGGCTAGAGGCGTGCTCAAAGTAAAAGGCGGAGTTTATCGGTGTTATGGAACTTTATGATCTGAAGCAAGATGCACATAGGGGTGTCCATGTTTAACCGATTAACCGATAAAACTGTAGGCCTATGCCAAATGCTGCGCAAAAATATATAGGCTATACATATCGACGAATTTTCAGATATTTGTTTGATTTTTTTGCCCCTTGAACATTTAAAATATTTGACAAATTAATATGAAAAAAATATATATTTTACTGGTTTTCTGAGGCCAAATTAGAACCTGGAAATGATATTTTCCCCGCAGTGCTGAATGAGAAGAGCCGTAACCACAGCCTACAGAAAGGGGATTATAGGTGATTTATAGGCTATAATAAATGTGTCTGATAATAAAATAATATAAAATAACGAGGCATTAATTGTTTATTAATAAACTATTGTTTTCTAAATGATTTTCGGCTAAAAACATATCTCTATCTCCGGATGCACATTTAGAGAGAAATTAATTAGCTACATAATTACATAGTCAGAAGATATTGGCTTTCGATTCGAATTTGTTCGTTTTAAATTGGACATTTAAAGCTTTAATCTACTGTAGACTAAAGCTTTAAATCTCCAATTTAAAACGAACAAATTCGAATGCGGTGGCTGTTTCAGGTCTCGCGCTTCAGTTCACGGAGATCATGAAGCGCGCCTTGATTAATTGTTAAAGCACAACGTTTTCTTGTTATTGTGAGTTTACGCAAATAAATGTATTTGCGAATAATGTATTATTATTTTCTGTATGACCAGAAATGAAAGAGTATTTTAAGTTGTTTCCACTGAAAGAAATGCAATGAAACTGCAAGTGTTCACATGGGCGTCTCGCAGCCATCAGTGCGTGCTCCACACACACTGGATATGCGCTGATATTCGTCAAAAAAAATATTGTGTTTATTTGTGCTCTGTTCCTTTTTTGGATAAAGGCGTCTTCTACATATGCAGCCTAATAAAATGTTACAATAATGATGATGATGGTTATTATTATTATTATTATTTGCAGACACGGAGTTTTTGTGAAATGAAATGGACGTTTTGCTTATTTTCAATTGGCAATTTCAGTTTGAAGGGTGATGGAAATGCGGCTTTAACTGCTCCGTACTTGCCGCGTTTTATTTCTATAAATTAATTTTGTTTCAAATGGGGTCCAATCAGTTATTAAAGGTGTTAAATTAACTCTGTATCTCGAGGTTGCGGCGCGCACACTATGCACCGAGTATTAACCGATGGGCCTCGGTTAACGGTTAATGAATAACTTGAAAACGTGCCCGCAGCCCTACTTGTTATATCGCGCAAAAAATCGCTGCTTGAAATAGAGAATCGCCTGTACTGGTCTCGTGACACTATTGCAGCCACTGCGGCAGGTGAGTTAATATACATACTATCTTCCTAATTTAAAAAATAAATTAATTCATAATACCCGCTGAAATGGATTGGGTTTTATGACGTTTGATCCAGAAAGGCGTGTTAGGGGTGGGGTCTGGGGCAGCGCTGTGGGGCTACTGGCCGGGCAGTGGAAACGCAAGCCCGGTGCTTGAGGCCCGAGGCCACTAGCTCGGCTCGGCTCGCTGTTAGCTCTGGCCCAGCCCTAGCCCGGCAGTGGAAACGCGGCTATTGCTATATGCTAATGCTATCGGTATATGCGCGCTTGTTTGAGCACACAGCTGAAACGCGCGCTAGTATTGAATTCTTTGGGCTTAAACGGTCCAATTCACGCACACTTATGTTTCGAAATGTCCCTCTTTTCAAGTATCCTCACACACACAATCTTTATGCATTAAGTGAACAATTGCGAAAGAATGCGCATATCAGTATATTAGATCTGCGCATTCGGTCTTAAAGTGGCAGCAGTCACTGATTGCACATTTGATTAATGTTAATGTCTCATCACTCGGGTCTTTACTGAATTACTTTTGTCACTTTAAAGGCACACTGCGGAACATTTTGGCCACCAGATGGTGCTCGACATGTAACTTTCACGTCTAACGTTAGCGTCATTAGAGGCCACAAGCTTCGCAGCACTGTCACAAATTAAAGTCATCAAACAGTCAACCGGTCAGCCTCCCGTGTCTTTAGATTGTGTGTGCTTTAGTGTTTGAGGTGGGCAGCCTTGCCTCGCTCGATTCCCTTATAGCAGTCGACCGAGAGAGAAGAGCCCCGTGGAGCTTATCGTGTCTGTGAGTGAATGTGGGCGCGGGACAGCGGGCACACAGCGGACACATTCGCTGCACTGAAAACACTGTCGGCCAGAGCTGACTGTAACGTTATGTGTGTTGGTTTGTTTTTACAGAAACCGTGGGACATGTGGTGTGTCACATGAGTGTTTGTGGGTACTACGCAGTCGTGGGCACGTTCACTACATTTAATGTAACGGTGTATTTGACATGAGTCGATTTTATTAGTGCGAGCACTGAGCTGTGACCCTGCACTGAGCTGTGTTTTTAGAAATGAACACTGGGCTGTGGGCATTTTATTACACTCATAACACCATCGGCTGTGGCCGGAATACCAGAATACTACACTGCTTATATGAATTTATCTGGGTTACCTTGGAAACGGCATTTGTGTGAAGGAAAGCGTCCGGATCGGTCGAGCACCCCTCCTCCTCCTTTAGCTCACGCCAGCGAAAGCTAGACCAATGTGTTAATCCTCGACCTGGCTTTTAATTTGTCACTCTCCCCTTTTCTTTTTTTGGTTTCCTCTGATAAAACCGTTGCCTTCTTCCTTGTAGCTGTTGTTCAGGCATGACGAAAACATACAGACGGCAGTCAAACGCGAGTTGAGCACTAACGTCAGAATCTGAGGAAGTTGTGGGGTGGTGGGGGAAGTGACGTATGCCGTAAAGCGGTCGAATTTTGTAGTTCTTTTTGTGCTCGGGTTCCTACCCGAAACCCGAAGTTACAAAGTGTTAGTAAAAGTGATACAGACACCTTCAGGATACGGTAGAAGTGTCATTCAACCTATTGTAAGTCGATCTACCATCTCAATGGGTTTTGGTAATATATTATAAAGGTTGAAGAGTTCCACAGTGTGGCTTTAATAAGAATATATAATATCATGTATGTTTGATTTACACCGTGAAGACAATGTTGTTTACTATACTTAAATACAATTATAAATACAATGTAGTAGCCTTTTTCTATAATCCTAAACATAGAAAAATATGTTTTATTCTACATGGAGCGTGTTATACCAGAGAAATGCAAAAAGGTTTAAAGGGGTCGTGAACTGGCTTTTTAAATTTTATTATATTGTTGTCTAAGGTCAACTTATGAAGTTCGCTTGGTTTTTGCATTCAAAAACATCAAAATGAATAAGTAATAGGCTATTTTCTACCCTAGTTTTAAGCCTATCTGAAAAACCCTCGGTTTTTATGGGTGTCTCGCACTGAAGACTTGGAAATAAACGCCCACTGCTGCGAGTGGATAACAGTTTTGCATATTATAATGAGTTTCAACTCACCCGTCAGTGTTCTGAAAACGTCCAATGTTGTAAAATGGCAACCAGAATGATTCGCGCATACATGTTCGACCCAGAGTCCGTGTGTTGCACCATTCCTGGCAGATCCACTATAGACGGCACAGCACCGTTCTTTAATCTTAATCGGTCTGCAAATCCAGTCTTGTTTACAAAACAATCCTCAATGAAATGAAGCGAACAGATGGACAATGTTTTACCTCATCAGCTGGAACGTCATTAAAAATAAAGTTTATCCATGCAGTCTTATAGGAATCCAGAGGAAGCTTATGCAGCGACCGTCTTCTTCCACAACCACAATATTTCGTATTGCTCGGTAGCTCGATCTGGTTTGTCATCACGAGGTAGGAATCTATGTTATTTAGCTATGCGTGTAATGCACAAATTTTTATTTATGCGTGTAATCGGTGGGCGGGGCTAAACCGGCCGTGTTGAAGTAGGCGTTGATCTTCTTCTGCGGGGGTGGTGTTTATCCTCTTTGACGTCATAGTTCCCCACTTTGAAAAACGAGTCGTTTACAGAGTCTGGTGTCAATAAAAGCTTTTATTGGACTAACAAGGATGTTTTCAGTTCTGAAACTTACAGGATATTCTTATATGATGACCTCTTAGATGTCAAAAGCTCGAGGGAAATTTGATTTCTCAGTTCATCACCCCTTTAAAGGGCAAATTGTGTAATGTTTGTTCCAATGTTTGAGTTGAAATGTCTTGTTTTTTGGTTTATCAGGGTAACTTTAGCAATCACTGGAATAAGCTTATTGGTTGTCTTCACCACCATTATTGGTCATCTGCCCAATGGAAGGTGAGAAACTTGATTTTAAATTTAAAAAAGGATTTTTTAGTGCTTAGACTAGTGCTGAACCAATCTGTGAGACCAATAAGTTGTCGGATATTTTGAAGTTAGTTATAAGTTTGTTCAGGAGTGTGATTTAACATGGATGTTAACGCGTCCCTGTGTGTGTTTGCAGGTTGAAAAATGTTCTCAGTGAAACAGTGCACCTGATGTGTTACCGTATCTGTGTGAGAGCGCTGACTGCTATCATCACATACCATCACAGGTAAAACGCCACAGATCATACGCATGCTTTCTGGAAATCTCCAACCATCAGGAGCCTTGGCATTATTGGTCAATGTACAATCGCAAGGTCACATGTTTGCAATCACACACAATCATGTACAATCAAACAAACATGCACAATAATACACTCACCATCACACCTGAAATCACCCTATGAAATCCATTTTATTTTTTCCCAAATTTAGTTTTTTCCGTTTTAATTTTTGGGAATTTGTTTTATTTTATTTAATTTTTTTGCCTTTGACTGTTATTTTAGTCGTAAAAAGATTGTGCTTTTAAAGTTAATGATTAAATTGTATACAAATAAAATAGGAATGACCTTTAATTTATTGATGTAACAGACATTTACTCAGTAGCCTTTTCAGGACAAATACTGCATGATGCAACATAACACTGCACTCTTCAACTAACAACAAAATATGGTTATGAGCTTAAATAAATTATAGAAAATTATATATATAAGTTTAAATGAAGTCATGTCTCTCTCTCGCCCAGTGTCGCTCACAGAGTTCGCCACGCTTTTGTCCAGTGTGGCGCTTCATCGTCCGACGCGGTGTGCAAGGAGTTGTGTGTGTGTAGCCTATGCGAGAGAGACGGAGGGAGAGCGGGGAAAGGAAATAGAACTGAAAGAATACGCTGTGTGTTTTAAATAGCGTTAAAAAAAATGAATGAAACCCAATATGTGGCGGCCGGTGTTGATTTTGTGGCCGCGAATTAGTTTTTGTGTGGGAAACACTGCATAAAAGTCACATGCGAACTGCTCGGCACTGAGGGCTTGTAACGTTGAGTTTCATAAAGCACAAGTTCTGTATTTTACAATTAAAGCCCTGTTTTAAGATCGTTTCTGATGAAATAGAATGGTTAAGATTGTTTTTTAGACAGATGCTGCTGTCACGAGAATTTTCAGTTTCTGTGGCAGCACCCCCACACCTCTACAATGGTAGCATAGGTGAACAATCCTTCATAAAAACGCATAAAACTTTAGTTTACAAAGACTTGAAACTCACCGAGTGTTCACTGATATGCTCACACAAAAATCGCTGCAAAGGACGCTTAAAATAAAAGACTTTATTGTCTTATCTGAATGAGTAGTCAGGAAGATTTTCACATAGTTTTGGAGCAAATACTCTAGTCTAGGCTATGTGATACATGTCAGAGCATGTCAGAACACCTCCAGGACCCATAAAACAGCTCAGACCCCTAAGGGATAAATATGAAGAATCTTTGTTAGGCTTTGGGATTAAAGTGACCAAGCCCTGACTTCATGGAGTTAATTCACCTTTTTTTACACAATCTTTGAAAACTTCCAAAACAAGCTTTTTTATGTCTTGGTAAAAGACATATAAAATTACATATAAAATTTCCTATAAAATTCAAAAGGCAGTCCATCTGGACCAGGGCTTTTATTGAGGGGGGCTTTCTGGATAATTATATCCAGCTCTTCCATAGTCAAATCCATCTCACAAGACGACCGATTTCCATCTCTTATAATAGGTGTGAATGCTTGAACCCTCTCAAAAAAAAAAAAAAATCTTTCAGCAAACTGAGGTTTAAATGAAGAAGAATAAAGCTGTGAATAAAAATTGTAAACAAAATTAGAAACTCTAGCTTTTTCTGTGACCAAATTGCCCTCAATATTTAGAGAAAATATTTTCTTAGACTTCCCTCTTTTCTTTTCTAAATTAAAAAAAAGCTGAATTTTTTTCTTTGAATTCTAGCCACTTTTGATCTAATAAAGGCACCTAAAATTTGATTCATTTAATTTAATATAGAGGTATAATTTAAAGATTTTGCCTTTGCTAACAATATTACTAAATAGAATAGAGAATTTTCTACACTCATATTGAAACATTTCCCACTTAGAAGATATTGAAGCACCAGGTTTTGCTTTAAATTGTTCAATTATGCTCTTAATACCTAAATAATAAGAGGGAATCTGTTGTAGAGAAAAATTTAGTTTCCAGTATCCAGGGTTTCTGTGAAAACCAGTACCAGAATCAGATAAAATAAGCATGATCTGTGAGGGGAGCAGGACAGATTCTTCCAACGTTTATGTCATCGAGCCAAAACTTTTTTGCTTGCTTAACCGTTCCGTACAGCCTGTAACGTTTACAGACGTATGAAACTTAAATAGCAACTGTGTTTTGGAGGATGATCAGATATTTCACAATCTCACAAAAATCACATGCACACAGTTTCTCTCGCAATCAGACTAACTATCACTCAGCCTACAAGACACACTCACACAGAAACAATTAACCCTTTCAGAACTTCTTTCTCAAACACACACAAATACACACTCTCACCATTGCAATGAATCTGTCAATCACACACACATGCTCACAATCAGACACCCATAATCAAACACTCTCCATACATCACACTCATACTATCACAGTCATATACTGTAATTAGATGCACACAAACACTCAGAGGGTCGTAATAAGGGGCTGTTTACACAACACCGTTTTCAACTAAAAGCATACAACTTTGTAGCCGTTTTGGGTGCTTGCACTTTGAAACCCGTTTTCGGAAGTTTGCAATTTCAAGTTTTTGAAAACGTTCTCCATGTAAATAACAAAATTTTGTAAATAACAAAAAAAAAAAGTGTGATCGTTTTGACAATGATGTCGTCTGTATGCGGAAAACTCAAAGGAAAAACTGCTCCGTTTTAAGCATATCGTTGTCGTGTAAACATACCCTCAAACACACAGAAAATACAAGCGCCCGATCTCACAAATACTCAAAATCACATGCTCACAATTATTGTTGCAGTCAGACACTATCAATCAGCCTATAACACACACACACACTCGCACACAGACATGATTAACCATTTCAGAACTTCTTTCTCAAATACACACACATACACACATTTACCATAGCATAACGTACTTGCACATACTTGCATAGACACACACACACACACTAGCACATGCTCATTATCACTCTCACAATCAGATATTCACAATCAAACACTCAATAAATTGCACACACACACACTCACAATCAGAAGCTCACCATCTCTCTCACACACACACACACTTACAATCACATGCTAACAATCATTCTCACTATCAGACATTAACAATCAAACAAATACACCTATATTCACAATCACACAAACACTCACGACCACACAGATGCACACTCGAAATCTGACGCTTACAAACACTCATACACAATCACAATCAAACACTTAAAATCATTTCCACAGTCAGACGCATGCATCCCACTTATACTCTCTCAACCAGGCACTCACAATCACACAAACACACATACATTCGTGCTCCGAATTAATGGCACCAATGGTAAATATGATGAAAACTGGCTGTAAAAAATAATTCTGGATTGTTTATCCTTTTGATCTTCCATTCAAAACATTGGCAAAATTCTAACCTTTCATTGAAGCAAAAGAATTGAAAGTGGGGGTAAATCACACTATGAAATAAATGTTTTTCTCCAAAACACTCTGGCCATAATTATTGGCACCAACCTCAGATCTGTAAACTTTTGCCAAGATAACTGCTCTGAGTCTTCTCCTATAATGCCTGATGAGTTTGGAGAACACCTGACCAGAGATCAGAGACCATTCCTCCATACAGACTCTCTCCAGATCCTGCAGATTCCCAGATCCATGTTGGTGCTTCATCTCTTCAGTTCACTCCACTCATCAGGTCAGGGTCTGGGACGGTCATGGCAGAAGCTTCATTTTGTGCTCCGTAACTAATTTTTGTGTTGATTTTTTAGATCGTTGTCCTGATGGAAGATCCAACCACGGCCCATTATAAGATTTCTAGCAGAAGGCGTCAGGTTTTTATTTTTTATCTTTTTGTATTTGATAGAATCCATAATACCATGTATCTGAACAAGATGTCCAGGACCTCCAGCAAATAAATAGGCCCACAACATATAAGATCCAGCGGTATATTTAACCGTAGGCATGGGGTACTCTTCATCCCTGTTTGCACCAAACACATCTTGTGTTTGCTGCCAAAAAGCCCCTTTTTTAGTTTCATCTGACCACAGAACCCTGTGCCGTTTGAAGATCCAGTCGTGTCTGACACCTGAATATACTAGAGTTTGTTTTTGGAGGAGCGAGGAGCATTTTTCTTGAAACCCTCTCAAACAACATGTGGGGATGTAGGGGTTGTCTGATATTTTTTTTTTTTAGGTTTTCTGACCCCAAGACTCAACCAATCTCTGCAATTCTCCATCTGTGATCCTTGAAGAGTCTTTGGACACTCAAACTTTCATCCTCACCGTCCATTAAAGGACAACTCCGGCGCAAAATGAACCTTTAGTCTAATTACACATTGTTACCTAGTCAACCGTTATCTGAGATTTGTTTTCATGATTGCCGAATGTAAATAGTTTTATCTCTAAAAACAGTTTAGCCTATAACGCTAGTATAATGCTAGTATATAGGGCATAGAGTAATGACAAATAAAAATCGCTTGTTATTACCACTAACAAGGCTCAAAATAGCCCCACAGTTACACGACAGCATAACAAGGGTCCCTACATTCAAACCGAAGCATTGAGAACTTTGTCAGTGTCCATACAGTTTAATAAGAAGATTTTTATACACACAGTCAACTTCGCGAATACAGGAAGAAGCCATCTTGGAAAAATAGTCTCTACCAGACAGTCGATCTACGAACGCCGATCCAAGTGCGGTGGTGAGATGTGAATAAGGTGATAAGCTGAGCGCGAACAGTAGGCTACGTGTACATATTGAAGACAAGTAAACGGTTTGTGTTTGTGTTTCTTCTGGAAACAACTGAACATATGAGATTCTGCTCAGTTCAGCGCACATGGATCGGCGTTCGTAGATCGACTGGTAGAGACTATTTTTCAAAGATGGCTTCTTCCTGTATTCGCGAAGTTGACTGTGTGTATAAAATATCTTCTTATTAAACTGTATGGACACTGACAAAGTTCTCAATGCTTCGGTTTGAATGTAGGGACCCTTGTTATGCTGTCGTGTTGGTGTGGGGCTATTTTGAGATTTATTAGTGGTAATAACAAGAGATTTTCATTTGTCATAACTCTATGCCCTATATACTAGCATTATACTAGCTTTATTGGCTAAACTGTTTTTAGAGATAAAACTATTTACATTCGGCAATCATGAAAACAAATCTCAGATAACGGTTGACTAGGTAGCAATGTGTAATTAGACCAAAGGTTCATTTTGTGCCGGAGTTGTCCTTTAAGGCAAAATAGACACACGTCCTCTTCCTGGCAGAATCATAACATCTTTAGTTGATTATAACTTCTTAATTATTGTCCTGATTGTCAAAATGGGGATTTTCAATTCTTTAGCTATTTTCTTACATCCACTTTCTATTTTGTGAAGCTCAACAATCTTTTGATGCACATCATAACCATGTTCTTTGGTTTTATTCATTGTGATGGATGATTCAGGGAATTTGACCTTTGTGCTTCCTCATATTTAGACTCCTTGAAACAAGAAGTAATCAACCTGATGTGCTTAAAAAATTCAATATTAATGGGAATGTACTTCAGAGATATTTTTCTCATAAAAAATTCTAGGGGTGCCAATAATTATGGCCAGAGTGTTTTGGAGAAAAACATTTATTTCATAGTGTCATTTACCCCCACTTTCAATTATTTAGCTTCAATGAAAGGTTATAATTTTGCCAATTTTTTGAATGGAAGATCAAAAGGATAAACAATGCAGAATTATTTTTTACAGCCAGTTTTCATCATATTTACTAGGGGTGCCATTAATTCTGAGCACGACTGTATGCTCACAATCATTCACTCTAACAATCACTCAATCACACACATGCTTACAATGCTACAACACCCTCACAATCCTGCACTCAAATGACACTCCCAATCGCACACCTAGTCATACATGCTAAATAACATGCTCACACTTCTCTCTGAACTTTTTCAAACTTGTCTGACTATCCTCCTTGGGACATGTTTTCCAAGGAAACAATTTTGAGGATGTTCCATTCACACTTTTTCAGTTAATGAGAAATGGTTCTTGAGAATGTTACCTCATCCATCATGTTCTGTATATGGTCCAGATTTCGATGTTATCTGACACAAACAGCGTGGGGTCAGAGTTCATGACACATGAATGTAACAGTGAGTTAGCAGGGGCTTTGTGTCTTGATTCATCTGATTTTGAACTTCTCCAGTGCTCATTATCTCAGCCTGTCACTCCTGTCTCCTGTACGAGATCACGTGTGGTATTTTCAGGTCACTGACCTCCTGTGCATTCTTTCTCTCTCTTCTCTGCCTCCTAAAATGTGATAAGAATAAAGAGTGTTCTTTCTCTGAGGACCTCTCCCTTGACCAGTCAAACTGGTTCCTTCAATATAAGGATGCTACTAAACTATTGGCTGCCAACACAAACTTATAACCTGTTTACCTTACCACCAACAATGCTCTCCATGTTTCTCATGTAACTATTTACTCTCTCTGCCCACAATCTCCTTTCTGGAACAGTGAAAATAAACCCAAGAATGGAGGCATCTGTGTTGCCAACCACACTTCACCCATAGATGTCATTATACTGGCCAGTGATGGATGCTATGCAATGGTGAGTGTGTGTGTGTATTCATATATGTATTTGAGAATGAATGTCAGAAGTTAAATAAATTGTGTTTCTGTGTGTGTTAAAGGTGGGTCAGATCCATGGGGGGCTGATGGGGCTCATTCAGAGGTCTATGGTGAAAGCTTGTCCACACATTTGGTTTGAGCGCTTAGAAGCCAAAGATCGCCATCTAGTGGCTAAAAGGTAACTCAGAATTGTCTCATTTCTTTGGATTTTGAACATAAGTGCTGTGGCCAGTTGCATAAACTGCTCAGACAAGTCTTGTTTTTTTTTCTTCAAGGCCGGTCATAACTTTTTACAAAGTCAGCTACACAAAGTAAGACCCCTTGGTTAAAGGGGACATGAATCGAGAAATCTTTTTGTTTTGACAAATCTTTTGAAAAATGGTAATTGTACTATACATCCTGTAAGTTTCAGAACTCAAAACTTCCTTGTTTTAATGTGCCAAGTTATCTTGTAATCCTAACATTAAGAAAGCTTGGATTTTTTTTTTAATGAAGTTCCAGATTGTGTCAGTAAGACACTGTTCGTTTATTAACTTCGTTTTACTGCAGATTCCTTTTTTAAACAAGACACAGTTAGACGCAGGCTTTTCAGAGAGATTGAAAATAAATGGATTGGATATGTCCGTAATGTTGCAATACTCAAGTGTTTTCACCATGTGTCACTATTGCTTTGTCTGATACAGATCGTTTGATGGATCAAGTATTTATACTGTAACACCGCAGTCCAACTGAACAGTTGTGATAGTTGTGATTCGCTGTTCTGACATGGAAGAAAACATGTTAGAGAACGCTTTTGTTATTGTTCTGATCTAAGCCATTTACTGTAATTCTGACTAAAAGTTTTGGTGAGCAACATTTGTTTTGTCATCAGTAAGACATAACAACACTGTTCATTTTATTTAAAACAACACTTCAAATGACAATATAACTTATTCAGTTTATCGAAAAGGATGAACTATGAATAGCCTTTAAGAACTACAGTGTGACAAACAACGGGACATTCATTCATAATTCTATTTACCCGAAGTCATCCTTTTAACTTTTAAGTCTTGCTTGTGGCAAATAGAGTTTATGTAATAATATGCATAAATGTTTCACATGGTTGGCAGATGTTTGAACTATTTAACAATATATTTTTTAAAATCTTAAGTTTTCAAAACAATTCCACACATGTAATGACAGGGACGTTTGAAATATTTTAATATGCAAAACTGTTAACCACTCATAGCAGTGGTGTTTACTTCTAAGTCTTGAATGTGGCATATCTATCACAACTTGAGTGTTCGAAAGAGAGGGTCCAACAGGAAAAACAAACAAACAAAAAAAACAGGTTTTGTATTTAGGAATACTAAACGTAATTTAGTAATCCTACTAAATTAGGATGTTTTTTGATGACCCCTTTAAATGACCCAGAGGCTAAACATTATACTACTTTTTTTTTCTTTCAAAAATCATATATCTGTTTATTATGATAACATATTGTCTTTAAATATAATTTTGTTGTTTTTTGTTTTTTACATATGTTTTGGTGATTACCGGTATTTTATTTGCCTCTAGTTTCTTGAATTGTACTATTTTAATTGAAAATAAGCATTTTTTTTAGATTGTTTCACAAAAAATACCAATTCTAGTGAAAACATTTATAATAAATCATGCATTCATTCAGTGTCTCGTGGACCCCTATGGAAAAAAAAAAATACATTTTATGAAAACTGCCACTAGAGGAGAGGGCTTAAAGTTTCTCTTTGGATATTTTATATAAAGTAACTAAACTGGAATATGGGAACAAAACTCCAATTTGAAACTGAATTTAGCTTTTTATGCCTTTATATATTTAGACATTTGAAAATAAATATTTTGTACAAAATAAAAGTAAATTACTTTTATTATGTATTTTTTTATGTGTGAGTGGTGTACAGCTGTGTGTTTGTGGGTGTGTTCAGGGATGTTCGTGTGTATGGTGGGGGTATGGGGTCAAATCGACCCATGAGGGAAGGAGATGTTACTATTTTCATTACAACCACAAAAACTCCTTAAATCCAGTCACTTGTTTTTGTGTATTCCCATTTCAAATTTAAAAGTTGAAAGCAAACTCTTGGATCACTCAGATGAGCTCCTGATTCTTAAAAATCAACAAAATGACCCAAGGAGAGGAGTAGGGTTAATAGTGGTTAAGTTTATGCAACTGGTCCCTGGATGATTCTTCTAAAAATGCAAATTAACAATAGTAGTTCGTATATCACACTGAAACTGGTTCTTAAACACTCTCACTTGTTGTTGTCATTAATCAAATGCATTTTATTTCAGGTTGAGTGATCATGTAAAAGACAAAAGCAAACTGCCTATCCTCATATTCCCTGAAGGTAAGCTGAACTCATTCTCAGAGGATTATTGATGTGAAAGGGAAACTAGGGGAGACTACCCCTTTTTTTTGTACATACACTACCATTCAAAGCTTTAGGGTTGGCAAGATTGTATGCTTAAGATGTATGTTATTCTTTTATTATGTTATTTATTTGATTAAAAAAATACCCTTAGAAATTATAGTTAAATAACATATATTATAGCAATTCAAAATAGCTTTTTTGTTTATATATATGTATGTATATATACAATTTTATTTTTTATATTTTTTTTTAAATATACATATTTGTTCAACTTTACTAACCCAAAACCTTTGAATGATAGTGTATATTATGTTAAATTCAAATGTGTCTTAACTTCACAGCAGGAAACAAATACTGGACATCCAAAATTCTAAATTATTGTTTGTTGAACTTTTCTTACAAAGTGAACTGGGGCCAGTGGCATAAACATAGCCATAATGCTGTGTTAATACTGTGTCTTAATAACTTGTTGGACCAACTGGAAATTAGTTAGAGCTAATCAGTCTTACTTTTCAGATTTAAAATTAGACCAATCTACCATCTTTTTGTGTCGGGTATGTTTATGCAACCGGCCTTGATCACTCTTGATTTTTTTCAGGCAGAGAAAGAATGTGATGGAAAAACATTACAATTGCCCAGTTACAGTTTCTCTTCTAATAAGGGTTTTCCATATGTAAGCTTATTGTGACTGCCATCACAAGTGACCTGGTTGTTTCTGTGGTCTTCTGTTTGTTTCCTGTGTTCATTATATAATTTGTGTCCAGGTACCTGCATTAATAACACATCAGTGATGATGTTCAAGAAAGGAAGCTTTGAAATTGGCTCAACTGTCTACCCCGTCGCCATAAAGGTCAGAAAATACCACTTCTCTAATGGAGATTTCTGGTTAGGGATGTGAACAGACCTTGATCCTTAAAGGGATAGTTCACTTTGAAATTAATTTTTGGTATGTTTTAGCTTACCTCAAGGACATCCAAGATGTAGGTGTCTTTGCTTCCGCAGTAGTTTCAATTTTTGATATTTTTAGGTCAAACCGTTCTTGTCTATCAGTCATATAATGCAGTTTTAGGGGGTCCACGTCAAAAAGCGTGCTCAGAGAAGTCAAAATTAAACATGATTTAATGACTCGTAAATGTAAGTACACATTGATGGCCTAAGACACGAAACGAGCGGTTTGTGTGAGAAAACGAACAGTTTTTATATTGTTTTTACCTCTTTTAACCACATCCACGTCCATGTGATCTGAGGGCGAGGGCACTTTGGTCTGCGCGAGCGAGCGCTGGAAAGCGCCGGAAGAGATCTAAAAATGGTTGTGAAAAAATTTCAACATTGTCTTTTGATATATCGAAATCGTCTTCCATTACGTTTAGATCTTCACAGTGAAAGGTAACACTTACGAAATCTCTGTGTAAATAATGAGTGACGTACACACAAAAGAGACCACTTCTGGTGTGGGGCTGCACGATTATGACAAAAATCATAATTGTCGATTATTGCCTTGAAATTACAATTGCGATTATTAATTAAGATTATCACAATTTACATTGAATGATGTTTTGAACAGCTTTATGCCATTGTTCGAAGTGACTGCATGCAAATTGTTATATCAAAATAAAACGGCTGAAAACTCCTGAAAAACTTTTGATGCTTTTCTATGGTTTAAAGTAACACTAAGTAACTTTTCCTCTTCGGTCGCCCTACTGGTTGGAAACAAAATTGTCCATTGCCGCTGTCGTAAATAGTTTAGCCTACCGTCGCACGCACACTCACTGTTTATCCAGCACCGGCTTTAGAATGAGCGATGTCCACAGAGTATGTTACATGATTTCATGAAAGGATGATGTATTGCGACATCAGAAACGAAGAAAAACGAAATAATGACTATTATAGTGCTTGATGTAAAGCAGTCGAATTTTGTAGTTCTTTTTGTGGTCGGGTTCCTACCCGAACCCCGAAGTTACATAGTGCCAGTAAAAGTGATACAGACCCCGTCAGGCAACGGCAGAAGTCCCTTTCACCCTGTCACGACTTGATGAACCACTGATAAGATTTTGGAAACATTATTTTAAGTAAACAATGTTAGATAGTGTTGCTTTAATGCTAATTATAATTATAATGTTACGCTAACTAAAATTAAAACAATGGGGGAAAAAACCCTTAAGATAAGCTGTAAAAAAAACACATTTTAAGCACACAGAATAATGTAAGTGGACTTTTTTATAATTGTGCCTTTGAACGATTACATAATTGTGGCATCCATAATTGTAATCGCGATTACAAATTCGATTAATTGTGCAGCCCTATTCTGGTGCTTGCGCAGGCCGTGCCCTCAGATCACTTGGATGTGGCTGTGGTGACAAGAGGTAAGAACGATATAAATACTGTTCGTTTTCTCACAAAAACCGCTCGTTTCGTGTCTTAGGCCATCAATGTGTACTTACTTTTACGAGTCATTAAATCATGTTTAATTTTGACTTCTCTGTGCATGTTCTTTTAGTAGATCTGTATAGACTTCCATTATATGACTGACAGACACAAACGGTTTGACCGAAAAATGTCAAAATTGAAACTACTGTGGAAACAAAGACACCTACATCTTGGATGCCCTTGAGGTAAGCCAAAACATACCAAAAATTAATTTCTAAGTGAACTATCCCTTTAAATTTTAAACTTTGGTGGATAGCTCCTCCTGTGTTTGTTCAGGGTTTTACTGCATTGATAATATTTTGGCTGCCGTATAAACATGGCACATTTCAAAATTTCACAAGTTTATTCTTCCTTAAAATAAACGTGTGGATAGTGTTGTCAAAGGTACCGACTTGGGTATTTTAAAATAAAAAAAATGCCTTTTCCGTCTAGCATTTTGAGCGGTGTTGAGCAGATTCTTAAACACTTCTGACTGGCCATTGTGTTCTGGCTCTCAACATATATGTCTGTGATTGGCTTCAATGATCAACGCTTCCAAAACATGTTGTAAATAGACATAGTTGACGCTCTTCACCGAACGCTTACACAGGTACACACAGCGTTTGAAAGCAGGCGTCTATCAGTGGGTCTCTAATATATCCGCTGATAGATGCCTGCTTTCAAACACAGGATTGACAACTGTATTTATTTCTTAGATTAAATCTGGTATGTCACATGACCTGTGCAATACGTCTTCTGTAAATGCTAAATAATTGATCTACCACTTTTTTATGTAATGTGTACATTATGTAATGTAATGTGTTTTTAAATGTAAAATCACTATAAGCATTTCGTTTTATGATCTGTCCTCACAGTGTTTTTTTTATTTAATGAAAAAAAAATAGTTTCTTTGCATTTATTTTAGATTTATTGTCAGTACTGGGCTCTCAGTTCTCATGGGACTGCATACACAGTTCACAGTACCCATGTGAACTGAGAGTGTTGGTGACCCTGTTCATTCGCCACCACTGAAAACCTTTTTTGACCTAGGAAAAACCATGTTGTGCTATGATCGTAAACGATACCTTAATTATACACACGGTAGTCTGAGACCACTAAGTTAGATAAATAGATGCTTTATAAATAGATGCTTTATTAATCCTTCTCAGGAAATTAGATTTGTTACAAATTGCAGCAACCACGTTCAGTCCTCGCACACAGACAACATCACTCTATCTGCTTAACTACGTTCATAAAACAAGACTTTCACTAAAGAATTTTACTATACCTTGTAATATATGAACTAAAACATGCTATACCTTATAATGATAATGTTAAAAACAAATACACAAACAAAATTAACTAAAGCATACAACCCCTATTTTAATAATACTAAGAATATAGGTAAAACATATTACAAATAAATGAATAAATATAAATTAGACTCAGTTATTAGTTATTTTTCATTCTACATTAGTTAAATTAGTTAAAGTTTAATAAGTTAAACTAAAAAATTACCACACATTTTTGATAGCAGCAGTCAAGCAGCATGAATTCCACAAGTTTGTGTGAAACCTGATGATCATGTATCAAAATAAAGAACAAAGAACATATTGTGGAAATGTAACCTTTTGAATAAAGGAATTCACATGATTCACTAATTTGCTTATCAAATCTGTGACCTACAAATACAGCATAATCTTGTTTCTGCTCAAAATCTTTAAAGGAAGATATATTCATTATTGTGGAATTTTAAGTCACGTTTTTTTAATTTCACATTCTATCTTTCACTGATCATTTACATAGGCAAATATGCCCAATGCCCATTCATGTGCCTTTTACACTTGAAGCATACTGTACTGTATATATTTATTATTCCAAACTTAAAGATTTTTTTCAAGTAGGAGTAATGTTCTGTCTAGAGAAATGCCTGAACTGAGCAGAATGAATGAATTTGTGTTTTTAAAGGGATACTTCACTTTGAAATTAATTTTTGATATGTTTTAGCTTACCAAGATGTAGGTGTCTTTGTTTCCACAGTATTTTCAATTTTGACATTTTTCGGTCAAACCGTTGTTGTCTGTCAGTCATACACCGGAGGCTAAGGGGGTCCACCAAAAAGCATGCACAGAGAAGTCAAAATTAAACATGATTTAATGACTCATAAATGTAAGTACACATTGATGGCCTAAGACACGAAACGAGCGGTTTGTGTGAGAAAACAAACAGTATTTATATCGTTTTTAACTCGTGTGAACTAAGTGATCTGAATCAGTTGTGCAATGTCCAACTTCACAGATTTCGGAAGTTTTACCTTTTACTAAACATATTTAGATGTACCTAAATCGCCTTCCATTGCGGTTTCCCGTATATCTAAATATGTTTTGTGAAAGGTAAAACTTCCGAAATCTCTGTATAAACAAAGAGTGACGTAGGCGCACAAGCGATCACTTCCAGCGCATGCGCAGACCGAAGTGCCTGTGCCGTCAGATCATTTTGTCATGGTATGATTACATATGATTACAAGAGGTAAAAACGATATAAATACTGTTTGTTTTCTCACACAAACCACTCGTTTCGTGTCTTAGGCCATCAATGTGTACTTACATTTACGAGTCATTAAATCATGTTTCATTTTGACTTCTCTGTGCATGCTTTTTGGTGGACCCCCTTAGCCTCCAGTGTATGACTGATAGACAACAACGGTTTGACTGAAAAATGTCAAAATTGAAAATACTGTGGAAACAAAGACGCCTACATCTTGGATCCCCTTGAGATAAGCTGAAACATATCAAAAATGAATTTCAAAGTGAACTATCCCTTTAATGCTGTAGCTGGTAGACTGGAATATTTCACTCTCTTGTTTTGATCTGTGAAGTTGCTTTCAAAGGTTCCTCCTCGTTTACATCCTCTCGTACTTTTTATGAGCTTTTATGGTAAGAAAAGTGATGAAGAGCAGACGATTAGGGATGTTGATGTCCTAATCAGTATTTGTTAATAATAACTTTACTAAAGCAAGATAACCCTAAACCCAAAAGAGTGTCTGGATGGAGCAAGCTGTTCGTAAATCTGGCTCTAAGACTTGTTTTCAGAGAAAAGATCTTGAATTATTTTTGTTTTGTATTAGCTTGCAGGAATATGTATTTAAAGCAAAAAATGTACCTATATTTTTTTTTAAAAGTCACATTCAAAATAGATTTTTTTTATTTTATTAGTGTGTGTGTGTTTTGTTGTTTTACCTTATTAGTGTTTTTTTAAGCATAAATATCACTTAATTTCCCCATTAAAACAGTTTAAAAGTTTGTAGAGCATGGCACTAACAACAGCAAGGAGTTTGATTTGTATACAAATGTATAAAATATTGTATATAAAAATGATACTTATACTACGGATCGTTGGGAAATGTTCTAAGGTGTGCAATTATTTTCTGGGAAACGCACGGCTAAAGTAGTTCCAGGCAGGTCTTGACCGTATTACATGCCCATATCACTTTGCCAAATGACTTCAGTTATTTTAAAGGTCCTTGCAGCCTAAAACTAGTCACACCAGACTCTTGTAGATTTAATTTGTACAGAGAGTCTGGCCTCGCTCCATTGACAAGCGTTAAAGGGTTAATTCACCCAAAGATGAAAATTCTATCAGTATTTACTCACCCTCATGTTGTTCCAACCCCGAAAGACCTTCGTTCATCTTCGGAACACAAATTAAGATATTTTTGATGAAATCTGAGAGCAGGATCCCTCCATAGGCTTCTAAGGGACTGAAACTTGCCAGCCCCGAAAAGTTATTTAAAACATCGATGAAATAGTCCAAGTGACTACAGTGGCTCAATCTTAACTTTTATCAAGCGACGAGAACACTTTTTGAGCGCAAAAACAAACAAAAATAACGACTTTATTTCAACTATTCATTTCCTTCTCTGTGGGCCTCTAGTCAGTTAACGTAGTGTGATAGCGTAGGGCTACGACACACGTAGGCTCACTATTGGCCGACGCTGGTCATGTGTGTGATGCGTGTGACGTACAACAACAGATGCTTACGCTGTTGCACTAGTGAACTCACTCGAGGCCCACAGAGAAGGAAATTAATAGTTGAATAAAGTCGTTATTTTTTATTTTTATTTTTTTTGCGCAAAAAGTATTCTCGTTGTTTGATAAACTTAAGATTGAGCCACTGTAGTCACTTGGACTATTTTAACGATTTTTTTAATAACTTTTCCAGGAACAAGTTTCAATCCCTTAAGAAGCCTATGGAGAAGTGATCCAGCTCTCAGATTTCATCAAAAATATCTAATATTCGTGTTCCGAAGATGAACGAAGGTCTTACGAGGTTGGAACAACATGAGGGTGTGTAAAAACTCGCAGAATTTTCATTTTAGGGTGAACTAACCCTTTAACTTCCTTGTTGGCCGGTAGTTTGTCGAAGTTTAAAGCTATTGGATCTGCCCAGAGTCACTTTGGATCTGCCATAACCAATTGCTGACGTTTGGTTGTAATGTATGTCGACTCAAACCACTCAAACTAGCACACAACATCAACGTCATCGTTCTCAGCCACTAACCACTCCGGTAAAAAAATACCGGAGAAAACCAAAGAATACACCACAATCCCATACGTAGTACTGAAGGAGAATGAAGATTGAGCAGAAGAACGTAGGAGGGCGAAGCCAGGCTAGCCTAAAACAGCAAAAGAACCAAAAACCCACAATGACGCACACCAAGCAAATAAATATAGTAAACAATAAAATAAAAACATCACATTTTCCCATGTTTTTTGCCACATTACATTTTATTATGTGTGGAAACACATACAGTCGCACTCTCTCCACTCAAACGCACACGCATATATGGACACACACAGAAACGTGTTGCCAACATCGCTCTGACGATTTTATTAATAAAATAGTTTAACTACTTAAAAGCTACATGACATTTCTCACTAACGATGTAATAATGCTGTTCTTGAAGCAGATATACTTAGTTTCACTATTAGTAGAGACGCTGCTGCTGAACACTGTTGAGAGATGCACAGACTCGGGTAACTGTTTTAGTTTGCTATCAATGGCTTGAGATTTTGTTACTAGCTCTAAAATTATGTTTTGGTGTTAGCAACGGAGGCATGGGATGAGATGCCTAAGAAATTAGTCCTACACACAACAAGAACGTTTTTAGGACAAAAACCTGACAAATTTCTTGAAATACATCATTTGAACAATGTCTTGAGGTGTGGTAATCGTAGCATAAGCAGAATAATTGACTCAGATCAGTTGAATTATTAGAAAATAATGCACACCCAAGGTGTAAAGGCCACACGTAATTCATCGGCCCATTGTCAGTTATTCCTTAAAGGGAAAGTTCACTTTGAAATCAATTTTTGATATGTTTTAGCTTACCTCAAGGGCATCCAAGATGTTGGTGTCTTTGTTTCCACAGTATTTTCAATTTTGACATTTTTCGGTCAAACTGTTCTTGTCTGTTAGTCATATAATGCAGGTATGGGGGTCCACGTCAAAGAGCATGCACACAGAAGTCAAAATTAAACATGATTAATTGACTCGTAAATGTAAGTACACACTGATGGCCTAAGACACGAAACGAGCGGTTTGTGTGAGAAAACAAACAGTATTTATATCGTTTTTACCTCGTGTTAACAGCCGTCGAACTGATCTGAATCAGATGTCCAACTGAATCGAACTGAACCGTCTCCAGACGTTACGCCGCAAGTGATCTCTCGAGCGTCTACGTCACGCATTGTTTACACGGAGATTTCGGAAGTTTTACCTTTCACTAAACATATTTAGATATAGATATATTTAAATATGTTTAGTGAAAGGTAAACCTTCCGAAATCTCAGTGTAAACAATGCGTAATGTAGATGCACGAGAGGTCACTTCCGGCGTAACGTCTGGAGACGGTTCAGTTCGGTTCAGTTGGACATCTGATTCAGATTACTTCGACGGCGAATTTAATTTCAAAGTGAAATATCCCTTTAAATAAAACATATTTGTAACAAGCGGAAACATTTCACAATGAAAGGAAAACCTAATTTGGGAAATATAATGTGAAAACAAGTGCTATTGTCTGCAGTTTGTTGTCTTGTATAGATTTTATCTTGTTTTGGGAATGTTTAGATATGTTTGCTAAAAAAAAATCATTATGAAATTATGTTTTTATCTTTCATCAGCATTGTGATGGGTATTGCACTGTGTTTTATTTGTGTCTTTTGTGTTTTTGCAGTATGACCCTCGGTTTGGGGACGCCTTCTGGAACAGCAGTAAGTTTGGGATGGTGAATTATTTGCTCAGAATGATGAGTAGCTGGGCCATCGTCTGCAGCGTGTGGTATCTGCCTCCGATGAGCCGCCAGGTAAGGCCGGCATGCTCTTCATCTCTATGGATGCAGGAAAATCTCTGTGGTATGAATGCCCCATTTTTGCATTGGTCCATTTAATACACAAATCAAGCACAAATGAGCCTGAGTGGGATTGGACAGCCTGTCTGAAGTTTTGTCCACCCACCTCAGATTGGAAATAGGCATTTGTTTTTGCATGTGGGCATGCAAATAAACAAATAGACCATTGTTTTTAATGCACATGTAGGCTCTCGGCTCTCAAAAAAAATGGAAATTGTCACCATAGGTAAATCATTGGGCTAATTTGTTCCGCCTCACCTTGAATGTTGGAGAAGTTCTCTGGAAAATCACTGGAATAATGTTGAAACCCTTCCTTGGTCTACTTATTGCTTCTATAATGTGTTTTCAAAACGTGTTTTTGGTTCATTGCAGTTTTAATTAGAAAATCCTCAATTTGCACTTGGTTTGTCTTAAAGCATATTAAAAACACCACATAGACATGCAGTATAAACAATATTAAAAGCTGTATTTTCACCACAGAGGGACTTTTAAAGATTAAAGTTCATGGCAAATAAAGTTATTTTCCTTTAAAACAAACAATCGATTCCAATTCCAGTCTCGCTTCCTGTTACATGTATATGTAACAATGTAACAAATTTGCTCTTCATTGGCTGCCTGTGAACAACGTCTACTTTGACCCACCCTCAAACACTGTAGTTTTAGCTGAGGCCTGGAAAAGTTTGGTTTGTATGGTCTAAATGTCTAGAAGACGCTGTTTTCTGCGCTGCGAATCCCATTTGCATGCATTTTAGAACGATGAGGACTCACACTGTAATTGATATGAAAAAACATTGTGATTGCTTGTGTCACTGTGTATTAAGCGTTGAGGAAGAAATTCAGATATGATAATAGTTTAATTTCTGACATGTGCTGTAAGCGATAGACCAATCACAACAGACTAGATCGTTTGACCAATCAGAGAGGAGTTTAGAGAGACTGAATTTTTACACAAACTGTTTTCAGACTCTATAAGAAATATCATTATGTGTCATGTATACTATGAGAAAATTGAAAGTGTTTTTTGACCTTGGATGTATGTAAACCTACTGTAGGAGACAAAAAAAAAATGGGAACCTGTAAAATAGCATAATGGGGCAAAGCAAAATTACTGTTCTTTTAGATAAACCTGATATTAAAGGGATAGTTCCCCAATTAAAAAAAAAAAATGTAACACACTTACAATTTTTGTTTGTGTCTGTTTGTTTATGAAAGTCATACACATCAGGGATGACATGAGGGTGAGTAAATGATGAGAGAATTTTGGGTGAACTATCCCTTTAATTGAATGTGCTGAAAATAATTGTAACAAGTATGAAAAATGCATTTCAAACTCTTAAAGCTCAAGATCAAGGTTTTTGTCAAAGTCTGTTTTGTCTCCCTCAGGAAGATGAGGATGCCGTGCAGTTTGCTAACAGAGTAAAGGCAGCCATTGCCAGACAGGGTGGTCTGGTGGACCTGCTGTGGTAAGTCGGACTCAGCTATGTTAAGGCCAAAGAGAAGTTATACAAATACTAATATAAGCCGTAGATAGTCTTAAACCATAAAATGTCTGGTCTTTGCTGGTTTAAGCTGGTCTCATAGCCTGACAAAACCAGCTACCAGATCAGTGGACAGACTAAAACCCAAAGTACACTTCCGTAGATGTCCACGCCAAAGTCCATTTCACTCGGCGGCCATCTTTGAAACGCCTCTCGGGCATGCAAGTGCAGCTCCTATCTCTTTGAATGGGAAAACATCAAATTCTCAAAAAATGTTCGCTAAGCTTACGATTAAGTTTCATATTTGAAATCACCAATGAAATCTCTAAACAACTGTCTCATAAAATTTGTTTCTAAACGCTCAAATCATGACAGAAAAATGTCAAATTTAAGGCTGGATCAAGCTAATGCGTCTGACTTTCTATAGGAACTAGAGCTTCTAACGGCAGCTGCAGTGACCCGATGACTTTGCCAATCAGCGATCGGCTCTTATTTAGAAGGCGGGACTTATTCCGCCATATTGAGCATTGCACTTTTCCCCATTCAAAACATTATGGGTGACACATCTTGTGTTATTGTGTCCGCATGCAGTCCAATTTTTGTCCACACGGACAACAGCACATGTGCGAGTGATTGCGTGATGATAAAGTTATCTAGATAAATGCACTAGATAGTGCACATGCTCCGAACGTGTCTTTCCACGCTTGAGGAGTATACTTTGAAAGGCTTGCACTCTCAACTTTTCACGAGACAAAGTGGAACGCGGAAAATATAGTATAACCGGGGCTTGAGAGCCCAGGAAACCAGTTTAGCCATATTCAATTCAATTCACATTTGTACAGTGGTGGAGGAAGTACTGAATCTCAGTACTTAAGTAAAAGTACAAATATCCAGATAAATAATTACTTTAGTAAAAGTAGAAGTAACACAATGACAACCATACTTAAGTAAAAAGTAAAAAGTACCTGATTTAAAATGTACTTTAAGTATTAAAAGTAAAAGTACTTGCATAACAATTTATTCTCATAATGTCTATTTTCTAATGATTAATAAAACATTTAATTCTAACTCATTCAACTTAATACTCCTATAATGATGCTCAATAATGATGGAAAAAAAAATTGTTGTCACCATTTATGAAACAAGCTTGCAATTATGCAATATAGCTACACATCATGCTTATCCTTACTATATGTTAATAACTATGTTTGGCAGTAAATGCAATTATGTATGGTGTTATTCTGAACCTTGGCTGCCATAATCCTAACCAAACGTATATTACACAAAGTGCGTTTCCTATGCATGTAAAAACAAATTTTCGCATATAAATTGCACGATAAACACACTGCGTGCAAGACGCATTTAGTTGATGTATCTATGGCAACCAAACGTCACTGGTGAGACAAACATGCAATGAACGGACGGTCAAATTACATTTTGGCAGGGGAAAAACTGATCAGAAAATGTAAGAAGTTGTAGAAATGTAATGGAGTAGAAAGTATAATAATTGCTGCAAAATGCAACGAAGTAAAAGTAAAAAGTATGCACTATTTATTTTACTTAAGTAAAGTAAAGATACGTGAAAAATTTACTTAAGTAAAGTAACAAAGTATTTGTACTTCGTTACATTCCACCACTGCATTTGTATAGCGCTTTTCACAATACACATCATTTCAAAGCAGCTTTACAGAAAATGCAAGACGGGTGTATTCACACCTGCCTTGTTTGGTTCGATTGAATCGAACTCTAGTTCGTTTGCCCCCTTGGTGCGGACCTTTTGGGCAGGTGTGAATACAGCAATCGAACTCGGGTGCGGACCAAACAACCGAACCGAGACCCAGCTGAAGAGGTGGTCTCGGTACGGTTCCAAACGAACTCTGGTACGGCTCGTTTACGGTGTGAACATAAACCGGCCCAATTGCAAGAAAGCACTGCGTCGAAAGAGAATATTGCGCGTCTTTCTGCGCGTCGTGTGTGAATGTCTAATCGCGCAAAGATGCAAAAAAAAATCATTTGCAGTTCATAAAGCATTTGCAGTTCACCACCTTTTGGTGGTGGTTGACGAGTTTCCCCCTTAAAGTGAGTGCCGAGAAAAATTCTATATATAAATGTAATGAATTATTATTATTATTAATGTAAGGATAGTTACAATACAAGGATGATGATGCGTTAATTTACGTTAAACTGGACAAACTTAATCGCAAGCGTTAACATTGACAGCACTTGTTAGTACACAATAAGAATCTCATTATTTGAATGAGTGAACATAGCCCCTCTCTATGAATGAAAACTTTATACCTTCTCCGTCTTTTGTGCAGTGCCACTTGTAACGCAAAGTTGAGATGTTGCCCAGAAATAAAAAAAAACAGTAGATGGTCGAATGAAAAGATGCACGAGAGACGAGAGTTTCCCTGCGTTTATAGAGCCACTCAAACGTTACACTCGTCGTCTTCTCAAAATCCGAATTACAACTTCGTATAGATGACATTGTATCATATGATACTCATTAGTTTCTTCATATTGCGTTTGTACAGAATTAACACAAAATTAGTAAAAGAACAAATATTGCAGTATTAAATATATGGAAATATTATCTCCATGCTGAGCCTTTTTTGCACTTCCTGATTTCCCTTGAGAATCCTTGTCCAATGAATGGACGACCTTAGCACACGTGTGGTTTGGTTTACAAATTTTGGTTCACTTGCAAAAAGAGCAGTGTGAAAGCGAACCGTACCAAAAAAAAAAAATATATATATTATTTGGTCCGGACCAAAGCAAGTGAACTATCGGACTTTCCTGGTGTGAATACACCCTAAGTCTAAGTTACGTATTTCAGAAACCTATATACAAAGTCACAGTTAGCGTGATTGAGCGCAATGAGCTAATTGAAGTAACGAATAAATACTTGTTTGTTAACAAATGATTATGACATTTAGAAAAATGTAGCATTGGTGCATGTTGATTCAGATGGTTTTCTCAGCTAAATGTCATTTTAGTTGAAACTGGGTTTGTGTTTTTCTTTAGGGATGGTGGTTTGAAACGAGGGAAAGTGAAAGACGCTTTTAAAGAGGAGCAGCAAAAAATCTACAGCAAGATTTTGGTTGGGACGCAAGCGGACCGCAGTCGTTCATGAGGAGAGGATGATGATTCAGGTGAGGACCTGGAGGGCAAGAGACGGTTCAGAGACCCGGAACAGCGGCGTTATGGATTTGTTTCGCTTCAAATCACAAGAGCTGTCCTTGTTTAATTATTCCTTTTTGTGAAAAGGATCAAAGCTTGTCAGGTCGTGATCAAAACACTCCACGAGATGCGTTTTAATGCGTAGTGTCCCTTTGACCGAAGCCAGAGTACCGCGTTTCAGTCTATAGTGGCCGGGTGGCTCACGAGGAGTCATAAGGATGCAATGTGATCGTTTAATGGTCTCTTTCTCTCTTTTTTCTCTTATTATCATTTACTCTTAATGTATCATTAGGATGCAATAAACTATTAAATCTGATGGCCATGAATGGTTCAAGGAAACGCCTCATCAGGCCGCACGTAGGTGTCCGAGAGTTTTCCGTTATGCACTTCCATCTGTACTTCTGCTGCGCAAGTCACTTTAATCCTGCCTTTTAACTGGAGAAAACAGCAGAAATATGCATGGCAAACCTGTAATTTAATTTGTTGATTACGTTTATACTAACCTTTGCAGATATGAAATCTACATTGACCTTTTAAAATACCTCCATGCAAACAATCAAGCCAATCAATGTGTGAAGGGTTTGAGAAGATATTGTTAGAGATTTTTTTTTTTCTTTCTTGTCCTTTGTGTGCCAGATGCCGAAGTTTTTGCCGTTTCCATTGACATATGGAAGTCAAACCTTAAGAGTCTTAATGATATTGGCCATGTTACAGCCAATTGAAAACTCTATGAACTTTTCATGTTTCATTTTCAAATTCAGATTGAAAACATTATTTGTGATGTTTAAACAACACTATGCTGTACGCATGTTTCCTAAAGGATTTATTTTTTATTTTCAGATCAAGCAACCCTAAAATTGGGACAACTTGTTAAGGAATAACAAGACTATTTTAACATATTTTAGCACAACAAAGCTCAGTAACGCTGTTGCAAGTTTGGATCTATAACATTGCTTTCAAAAAGTGCACACACAACAGTTATTGGATCTCTTCTCATGTG
Organism: Pimephales promelas; assembly: GCF_988280905.1. Classification (NCBI taxonomy): domain Eukaryota; kingdom Metazoa; phylum Chordata; class Actinopteri; order Cypriniformes; family Leuciscidae; genus Pimephales; species Pimephales promelas. Next base: position 11,389,860 of record NC_142782.1, read on the forward strand.
AAATAATCTGATCTGATTCAGTAAGTTATGCGACTGATTCAGATCATGACTCTGATGACTCATCAGACGATCAGACGAAAACAATGTTGCACTAATTGACCACAATTTTATCAGTGTGATTTGTTTTCTTTTTCTTTCTGTTTAGACCAATGTGTTAAAAAGGCAGACATGATTAATGAACATGTAAAGTGATAGAAGGAACAATATTTCCATGTTTTCACCAAATACGAGTGTTCAGAGATGAGACCTATGCTGCATCCCAGTTTGCCTACGGTACTTATACTACTCCTTAAAAGTATGCGCTCTTTTTGTGAAGAAAAAGTACATACTTTTGACTGTGTAGCAAGCAGACAAGCTTTGTGAAATACTATCACCTCATTAAATTGTGTCTTTTAACAATGTCAATGTCACTTTATTTATAAAGCACTATTTAAAACAACAAGTGTTTACCAATGTGGTGTACATAGCATAAACATAAACTCAATGAAATACAGGTAAAACAAATAACAGACAATAAAACAGATAACATGACACTGTATCATCGATTAAAAGCTATTTCAAACAAATGCGTTTAACAGTCACTTTGTCGCATAGTTACGAGCATCTTATCACTGCAAACTGGCCTGCCAATTAATACTGTACATTTTCATTTCCTACCGTATCGGAGAGAAAACAAGTAGCATGTTGATCTCTGGGTATTTCATGTGGAGAAACTAATATTTTTGCATAATGATGGGTTTAGAAGTTATAAAGGTTTTTGTTGCAGATGAAAGATAACACGGATAACATTAAATACAATTTTTTATCAGGTTAAATGGTGATGGTTAGTCTTCCAAGCCCCTTCATCTAAACCTCTGTAATTAACCGTTGGATGTGCACATCCACCATGTTTGTAGTTTTTTAACACTTGGTGTTTGTAGTTCTGAACTGAATTCTTCTCCAAAGCGGTTGTGGGCAATATTAGCCGTTAGAGTGTGCACGGATCCACACTTCGAAAATATACCAGAAATTTTAGATCTTCTGGGGACTTGTGGCATGCTCTTTTTAAAGGACTAGTTCACTTTTAAAAAAAACTTTTGCTGATAATTTACTCACCCCCATGTCATCCAAGATGTCCATGTCATTCTTTCTTCAGTCGAAAACAAATTAAGGTTTTTGATGAAAACATTCCAGGATTTTTCTCCATATAATGCACTTCAATGGTAACCAAATGGTTCAAGGTCCAAAAGACAGTTTATATGAATAAGGGATGAATAAGGGTCTTATCTAGCGAAACAATCGCTCATTTAAAAAAAAAAAAAGTTTCAGTTTTATACGCACAAATGGTCGTCTTGCTCTGTTCTGTGATGCGCATTCGTGACTCTCCTGTTCGAACTCGTTTATCAAAATGAACAATTTTTTTTTTCGTGACATTTGGTTCATTCAACGAACGAAATGAACGAGTTGACTCGGGAAAAGATTCGTTCATTTTTATAAATGAGTTCGAACAGGAGAGTAACAAACGCGCATCACAGAACAGAGCAAGGCGAGCATTTGAGCTTATAAAACTTTGCTAGATAAGACCCTTATTCATCACCTGGAATCGTTTAAAGCCCTTTGAACAGTTTGCAGTTTGCACTGAAACTGTCTTTTGGATCTTGAACCGTTTGGTTCCCATTGAAGTCCATTATATGGAGAAAAATCCTGGAATGTTTTCATCAAAATCCTTAATTTCTTTTCGACTGAAGAAAGAATGGCATGGATATCTTGGATGACATGGGGGTGAGTAAATTATCAGCAAAAATTTTTTTTTAAAGTGAACTACTCCTTTAATATACTATGCTTTGGGACACACTTATTCTAATCTCACATAATATTTAGGATTGATTTGGGAGGCAGAGCCACTTCCGGTTTTCTTTTGTGCTTTTAACAGTCTTTTTGTGAACGCCACTAAGTCATAGTTTTATGAAACAACAGTGGCTTTGGGCATGTGTTACCTAAAGTGCAAATCTTATTGTTTGGCCAATTTTATTTTCAGTGCAGTGGAAATGAGATTGAGAAAAGTGTTGGATTTACAGCATGCTAATGTTTGTGTTGTTAAAATTAAAATATTTATTGTGCCGAATAATATATAGAATAGAACATTAAGGCCTTAACTCAGCCAAGAAATTGCCATGTTGTTGCAAAAAAAAAATAAAAAAAAATCTTGGCAAAATACTGTGCAGGGGAAAACACTGTATGCAACTACTATCTAGCTCTAAAACTAAAACACTAAAGGGCTCATAAGTAGTTTCACAACGTGAGCCCTTTTTTGCTCTGTAAAAAGAAAACATACCACGCAGGTCTTATTTCAGGACTATGTTTGGTTTCAACCACTGACAAAACAAGATGTTGCTTGTTTAGCTTATTGTGGTAAAGCTTGAGTGACATGAGGCACATGTGTAAAGTGGTTACTTGGTCACTTCAGCTTTTTGGCTTCTAGTGAATATGATTAGTTTGTATTGGATGATATCTCATTCTCAAAAATCACTCAAGCTGTGAATTTCTGAATATTAACCTTCATTTGGACGTGTGCAGCCATCTTGCACCAACCTAGATGGTTATTATTAGTGGGATTTCTCATTCAACCATCATCATAATAATCATGTCATTAGTCGTTTGTAAGAGCAGCATGTCTCGCAGAGCCTGGATATTAGCTCAAAGAGGCATGTACAGTACAGATTTGATTCAGGAAAGTGTGACATGTATTTAAAGAAAATTACCCCTCATCCACAAGCTCGAAAGTGGAATTGAATTGGCCCCGTGTTGTGTTACTCCACTAATTACGTCTTTAAAGACAAGTCTGCATGTAATAAAGTTGGATTGAGGATAATTAAAGCTTTAGGTCTCTACTGTGATCTGAAATGGTACGACCGCATACCAGTGTGCGAAACAATTCAGCTGCTGGGCTCGATATGTGGGAATGACTCTTTTCTCTACACTTTTACACCAGTTACTGAGCGCATATAAATGGCTCTGTGGAAACGTAGAGAGAGTTAGTGTAAACATGTCAAGGATCGTACTATATACAGCTGCTCATGTTTCCTGGTGTAGTTCTCGGCTTTATGTGGAGGTTCAACTGGAGATTTCATTGAAGCCATTGATAATATAGACCATTTCACAAGACGTAAACAACACTGGTCCAGAAGCACTTCCTGTTTCAGTTTGTAACTGGGTTCTTTATGTCACATGTAAAGAAAACATCTTAAAGATGTTTGTTTAACTTTTTGATTCAGTTTTAAATGTTCTGTTGGTTGTATTTTATCCCAGCTTTTATGTAGTATTAAAAAACTGAAACAGGAAGTGCTTCTGGACCAGTGTTGTTTACATCTTGTGAAATGGTCTATAGGACTTATTCCAATTCACTGACGTTGTGCTTGTATTTTCTCATCTATTTTTACAATTCATCTGTTTAGTATCCTTCTGGGATCCAGCAATTCAGTGTACTCTTTCAAACTTAAAACAGGCTTTTCTGAGAAACAAAACGTTGGCTGTTTCGGCTTGACAACTTCCTTTCATCGTTTTTAGATCAACATCTGCTTCTGCAAAACAACGATTGTATTGAAATGACTGTATTTAAAAAAAAGTAGCAGTTGTACAGTATTGTTTTGTATTGGTTTTTGAAATAATTCTATGCTAACTATAGCCACATTTATTACAATTAGGGCTGGGCAGTGATTAATCATGATTAATCGCATCCAAAATAAAAGTTTGTGTTTACATAATATATGTGTGTGTGCATGTATATACTTTATATATATTTATACATAATTAATATTATATATAAATATTTGATATATTGATAACACATTTGTATGTGTGTATTTATATATACAAAGTAATTATACACACTACACACACATATATTATGTAAACACAAACTTTTATTTTGGATGCGATAAATCGCGATTAATCGTTGCCCAGCACAGTAATATTGTGAAAGATAGTATTTGTTTTAAATAACTATCGCAAAAAGTTATTTATTCAGATTTTATTCAAAGCTTTATTTTTAGCAGCCATTACTCCAGTCAGTGTCTAGAGTCACATGATCATTAAGAAATTTTCTTGAGCAACAAATCAGCATATTACATTGATATTTCATTATTATAAATGTTGAAAACAGTCGTGCTGCTTAATATAATTTTAACATTTCAAATGTCTTTACTTTTAGGTTTAATCAATTGAATGCATCCCCACTATCATCCTCAAGTGATAAGTGTATTATGTGTTCATTATTATTTATAGTTTAGTGATTTGTTTTTGTAAGTTATCAACCAATGGGGAGACATTACAGGTCAACATTCTCATTGATTTAGCTTTTTTTTTTGTATTGAAAGTTCTAAAACATTTATTAATATTAACTTGCTTTTATTTTTTAAATAGAAATAGATCCTTATGTCCACTACGAAAGAACAATAACGTTTTATGTTTCAAACATGTAATTGGAGGATTTAAAACATGACTCTCTCATGAGGATTTGTATCATTTACTGTGTCTATGACATTTTCTTTGATATTTTAGTAAGCAATGCTACTTTAATGCACAGTAGACACTACAACAATCATAATATCCTTTAGCTTATTCAATCCTACAAGAAGAAAGTGTGAGATTTGTACATTTTCATTACATTAGAGTAATGTCACCATCCACATTAGGTGAGTGTGTGTGTTGATGGATCGCATAACAATGTCATAACAATGTCGCCAGTGATTTGACTGCTGCCACGCTCTAAAACAGCACCTGCCAATACATCCACCTGTTTGTCACTGTTCGTTAAAAATGTTCTATAGTGATAGAGTCATGTACAACTATATATAATATGTCATACAAGAAAATAAAAAAACTTCAACACCGCATTCTGTCAGTTTCATGTTTATGGCGAGAAGCATTTCTAGTATCCTTTGCTTTTTGTGGCTCACCCATAGAAAGCCTGTCCTGGGCCTGCTGACTCTGAGTAGTGATCGATCATGAAGGATTCGTTCATTTTGAACAAATCTTTAAAGGGTTACTTCAACCAAAAATGAAAATTCTGTCAGTATTTACTCACCCTCATGTTGTTCCAAACCTCTATGTATTTATTTGTTCTGCTGAACACAAAGGAAGATATTTGGAAAAATGTTTTAATCAAACAGATCTCAATCCCCATTGACTACCATAGTATGTATTTTTCCTACTATGGTAGTCAATGGGGAATGAGATCTGTTTGATTAAAACATTCTTCCAAATATCTTCCTTTGTGTTCAGCAGAACAAATAAACACATAGAGGTTTGGAACAACATGAGGGGGGGTAAATACTGACAGAATTTTCATTTTTGGGTGAACTAACCCTTTAATATGTTGTCTCAGAGAGTGATTTATTCATTTTGCGAAGATCCCAAAGATTCTGTACAGGAAACAGAAATGATTAGTTCACCTCCCATGCCTTTGGGTCTGAGTCATTCGTTCTTTGTGACAGCCGTATTGGATTTGGAAATGAGTTAATAATTCCCATGCAATCTTCCTTACAAGCAAGTTTTTGTTTTTTACTCTTAACAGTTACGTGATGCATCTCTGGTCTAAAATTGCTTACACTTTATAATGTTTTGAATTTCTGAACTAATCATTTCTGTTTCCTGTACAGATTGCAAAGCTTGAGGCGTCGGGACTGTGACTTGACAAAAGAGCGAATGACTCGGATAGGGAGGTGAGGTGAACGAACAAGCCTAGACCCAGCTAAGCAAAGAATGAATCATTGCTGTTTCTCGTCATTTGGCTATGGCTTTACGTAAGTTGATGTGTTAGGGAATTTGGCTATAACCACGTAAAATTTATATTCTGCTGAAATGAACAAAATGACTTCATTTTGCTGAACGAGACTCAAAGATCCGAGTCAGTAAAATGATCCGAACGTCCCATCGCTACTGCGGTGGGGGAGCAGGCTGTAAAAACAAATGGAGAACTGGACATTGGTTTTAGGCTCTAAATTGACGTATTACTAGAGAACCAGAGGGACAAGTTGTTCTGCCAGAGTCCTTTCACTTAACATGAATTATAAACATCCATTCAGCCTGCCGTTGCTGGGCTGGAGTCTGACCTGAGAAACAGAGAATTTCCTTCTTGGTGACATTTCACTTGAAGAGTGCCAACTCTTAGGTAACAATCCTGTAGACCAAGAGGGGATACAATGACTTCGCCTAGCCAAAGAGCTGATGGATAGATCGCAACACACACACACACACAAACTGAAGTAAACCGTATGCTTATTGTTTTTACATGTTGGGGACAGAGGATTAGATTTAGATATTAACAGATCTTTAAAAATAGCCAATAGTTTTCATCTGGTGAATGTCACTCTTGCATTATGGGATGAGTTCCAGAACTCCAAATCAGTTTTGGTGTAACATTTCTAAATGACAAACTGACTCCAATTAAGTGTCTGCCAGGACACACTGAGCATGTGAACATGTGCGTCAGTTTCTACACAACTGTCTTACCTTTACCAGCTCTGAATCCATCAAAATAACTAGATTATGAACTGATGTTTTCATTTATCTAATTTGTTGTACTCCAACAGCACAGATGCAGAATAGAAACTATTTACACCCGTCTTTGCTGCTAGTGCATGTGATTTTTTTTTACACAATATATGAATACCAGGAATATTAAACAATAACACATATTATAATTTGCTTTCAATTGCGTTCTGTTGTTTGAACTCCACATAAGTTTGTGGAAAACCTGATTATCAAGTTCTCCAGCCTGATGTGAGAGGAGTTCACATGATTCATGTTACAAAATGATTTATTGGATTAGTGACGTAAAATCTCCACATACTGTATATATATATATATATATATATATATATATATATATGTATAAATGTGTGTTTCATTTCATCATCTCATTAATGCAATTATCTAATCAACCAATCACATGGCAGTTGCTTCAATGCATTTAGGGGTGTGGTCCTGGTTAATCTCCTGAACTCCAAACTAAATGTCAGAATGGGAAAGAAAGGTGATTTAAGCAATTTTGAGGGTGGAATGGTTGTTGGTGCCAGATGGGCCGGTCTGAGTATTTCACAATCTGCTCAGTTACTGGGATTTTCACGCACAACCATTTCTAGGGTTTACAAAGAATGGTGTGAAAAGGGAAAAACATCCAGTATGCAGCAGTACTGTGGGCGAAAATGTGTTTTTGATGCTAGAGGTCAGAGGAGAATGGGCCGACTGATTCAAGTTGATAGAAGAGCAACTTTGACTGAAATAACCACTCGTTACAACCGAGGTATGCAGCAAAGCATTTGTGAAGCCACAACACGCACAAACTTGAGGCGGATGGGTTATAACAGCAGAAGACCCCAACGGGTACCACTCATATCCACTACAAATAGGAAAAAGAGGCTACAATTTGCAAGAGCTCACCAAAATTGGACAGTTTGAAGACTGGAAAAATGTTCCCTGGTCTGATGAGTCTCGATTTCTGTTGAGACATTCAGATGGTCAATAGTGACAAATCGTACCAGCGTACTTTGAGGTGAAAATGTTTACCTTTGTACTTTGTACTGGGATTATTATACATTATGGGGACAAAATATCCACACAAGGATTGCAATATCTGAAATCGTTGTCCTTGTGGGAACAAGGAAAACAGCTTAATGTTTAGTAAATATATATATAATGTTTTTTTTTTGTTTTGTTTTTTTAACTTGTTAAGTTTTTTGAAAATGTAAAAATGCAGAAAGTTTTCTGTGATGGGTAGGTTTACAGTATAAAAATCATTGTCTTTGGAAATGCCCCATAAAACATAAGAACACAACATGTGTGTGTATATTTGAGCATATTATACAAATTGTATGCAACACTGTTTGTGTCCGTGACCTGACTGACAAATTCAGCAAGTACAGAAGGCCTATATACCTCGCTTCAGTCAGGTCTGAATGACACACGGAAACTTTGACGCTTTGTACAGTAGCTCACAGTACTACATGTGTAGGGCGGAGCTTCGCATGCAACATAACATTGACAGCGCAACTAGTTTGGTTTAGTCTGAAACTGCAGGAGCTACAGATGCTTCGACGCAGGGTTAATTCAGCTTAAGAACCTAGTCCGATTACCATGAAGACAGGAGGAGAAATCCCTCCGTGTCCACCGCTGAGCAACTGAAGAAGAGAAACGCCGTGAATGTGAATGTTTCCTCATGACAGCAGGAGTAACGTTAGAGATGCGAGCGTTGCTCTCGTGGGCTCTGTCTTCAGGGCGAGATAGCTAGACTTTTATAATCTTATCTTTAAGCCGTTTGTTATTCCTCCAATAAAGACCTGCGAGTGGGATTTCCGTCGTAAGATTAGACTTTTCTCCAGCTTGCTTCTTATCATGGAGACGTACACGGACGTCTTACTAGTCACTGCAAACGTTGGATCACTGTTTGACAATGTAAGTCGCCTGTTTACATTCCTTATTTTCCAGGTGGAGTATTACTCAACATCATAAATGAGTTAACGCGTAACGTTACGCAACCAATTATTTTTACTTTTATTTAAACACGTCTCTTTGCAACTGCACGCACTTGACTCCTGCTGTTCAACGCTATCTGTGTTTGCTTAGGTAACTTACTCTTAAAAACAGACGTTATATGAATATAGGTAGGCCAAATCACCCTCCTGGATAGCTGCGTTTTAAAAGGCTCCGAATGCGCTATATTTAAGTCTGTATAACTCAATATTAAGGGACTGTTAACAAGGGACGCCGCCATGCGTCATTCTGCGCTTTTTATTTTATTTTTTAATGTAAACACTGTATCTTTGACAGTTTCATTTTCAGCTTTGTGCGTCTCGTTTTAAGTCGCCGTATCTAGTTAAAAGAATTTCAACTTTTAAAACGCTTCTCGGGACGCCAGCGTTTTTATTAGCACTGCGTCTCGCTGTTTTTGAACGCAAGAACGCGTCCTGCGCGAGTGGCTCCGACGCTTCTCTCTCATCAGTGATAGACCTGGACTTTCTCATGCGGCTCCTCGATATCGCAGGGACTGCTGTGAACACACTTCAGGTTTTCTTCGCTCCACTGGGCCTTTAGCACACAAGTCCCCAGTCTAGAGTGATATCCTCTCCCATTCACTGTGTGCTGTCTGACAGCACCTCCCCACAGGTCTCTAACGACCTATCACACAGCGCGCGACCGGCCCTTGTGTGTGTTCAAATAAAACAGGAAACTGACAGCCTGTTGTTGTGATATGATTCAAAGCGTTACCGCGAAACTGAGGAGTTTAGCTGTTGCAACATCAGACTACTACAACAAACTCTGGCCTGCAATTATGAACTAGAATAAGACGGGAGAATGTTTGTCTACTGAAGAGAAAAAGATACGTGGGCTTTTATAATAAAGCGTGAAAAGTAGGCCTAAAGTTGGCATTACTGCGTGTGAATAAAAATGCAAAGTTGTTTTTATATTCTTTAAAACTGGAAGACCCATCCAATGTTATTAATAGTTTCACTAGTACTTATTCAAGTGATTTTTATGTGATGATTTAAAGTCACCATGAAATCAAAAAAAAAAAATGTTTATGTACTGTGTGTGTGGAATGTTGCAGTATTTATTACACATCATATTTTGTGTATAAGTAATGTGTTCTCATAATTTTTAAAGACCCACCATGGTGAAAATCTCATTTTTAATGTTGTTTATTTGTCTATGTGTTGTAATACAGTGTTTTAAGACAAACCACATGCAAATTCATCAGTCAACTGTCCAAAGGCTGTTTCAAAAACGTGGTTTGAAATCAAGTAGGTTTCTGCAGGAGAATAGGAGTTACCAGATCAGTAGACGAGGCCAAAAACAGAGCGGCGTTTTCGATCGCGTCACCTGATTTGTCCACATCACAGTGAGGGTTTAGGGGTGGGGTCGGGTTGGGTGAAGGGCATCATTTTCATTTGATGATTTATAAACACCTACCAGTTTGGAAACACCCAATTTTGTTCCACGAAATCGCCCTTGTCCTCTACGTCACAAATATGTTGTTACCAATTCCGTCAACATATGGCTGGGCTTTAGCATATCATTTACTATGCTAGTATGAAGCAGAGGAGTGTCAAAAGAAGTCAGGTCCTAGTACATTTAATGTTGATATTTTTGTTTTGTACGTTTGTTAATATGCCGGGTGAATTATGTATATGATATTACAATGTAATGACGAACTATGCCTTTCTCCACTGACGTGCTAAGTTGTTCAAAGCGTTTCTAAGGATACTGATTTTTAGAAGGCAGACTGAAATGGCGGGTAACACTTTATTTGAAGGGGTGTGCATAAGACTGACATGACACTGTCATAAACATGACATAACACCTGTCATGAACATGAAGGAGTCTTTATGAATGTTTACATTAAGTGTCATTCGGTAAATTATGACACTTTTAATGCAAAGTTGTCATTGTTTAAAATGTCTTCGTTATGACAACTTGACATTAACAAAGACAAAAAATGCCTTTGTTATGACAACTTGACATTAACCAAGAAATCATAACCTGTCACAAATATGACATAACAGGTCTAATTATCAAACTTATAGAAGTTATTTAGCTTTGTGTTAACTTTACCCTGTCATATGTTATGGTTGGTTTTAACTTTGGTTGTCATGACACCAATATAATTGTGTGACATGAATATTTTACTTGTCCTCAAGTAAAGTGGAAAACATTGTACTAGTTATAAAGGTGTCATTAAGGGTTATTACACTGTCAAATGCTTTAACAACAGTGTCATTAATATTTCCCCTTACCTCAAGTAAAGTAGAACATGTTGGACTAGTTATAATTTCTTGGTTAATGTCAAGTTGTCATAACAAAGACATTTCTGTCTTTGTTAATGTCAAGTTGTCATAATCAAGACATTTCTGTCTTTGTTAATATCAAGTTGTCATAATCAAGACATTTTTGTCTTGGTTAATGTCAAGTTGTCATAACAAAGACATTTTAAACAATGTCAACTTTGCATTAAAAGTGTCATAATTTACCGAATGACACTTAATGACAACGGTCATAAACATTCGTAAAGACTCCTTCATGTTCATGACAGGTGTTATGTCATGTTTATGACAGTGTCATGTCAGTCTTATGCACACCCCTTCAAATAAAGTGTTACCATCAAGGTTCTACTTCTTCTGAATCAGTTTCTGGTTCAAACATAAAATTGGCTGCTGTATAACCCAGTATTTCCACGTGCCATCGTGTAGCTTTTACTACAGTAAAGTTGATCGAGTGGATCAGGTATTCTGGGCTTGTGTGAATGAGCAGAGGCGGGGCTAATTTGTAAATTCATGGGTTAAACGAAGCAGTTGTAGAGTTACATTAATCCTATTTTAATGCATGAAGAAATTATTTTCACAAATGATCAAAGATGAGTTTTAAGGGATAGCATTATTGACTGCAGTAGGACTTTAAAAAAAAAAAGACATCTCTTCTCTTCTCTGATAGGGGTTTTCAATGTGAGGAAGAATAACCTGTCACTCATGAGATGGCAGTAGTAAACCACAACCATCCAATCAATTCTCGATAGACAAAAACAAGTCCCAACCTGCAGTTTTTCTTGTTCACAATGTCTCAATTATTGGGAAGAAAAGACTGACAACTTATGTGTTATTCCAATATCTCTCTTCTCTCCGATCACGGTCTTGCCTAAACTGTTCTCTCTAATAAAGGACAAAAATGTTGCTTGATAATATTAGTATAAAAATGAATTGTAGATAGTTTTAAAGAATAAAGGTCAAAGCCTGACACAGTGTGCTCAGTCGACTAGGCAAACCATGATAACTTAAAACTTGAAAATCTCCATAAGTGATGGTGGACAGTGGATATTTTGGCGAAAAAAACAATGGTTAAAAAGACTGTATAAGTTTAATGCCAGCACCAGGTGATATCATATTATGCTAACTTCAACCATAGACAGTAGACAAGTCTCACATGCAACAGTAAGACACTTTTAACTCTTTCACCAGCACCGCAGCATTTTTGATCATTTTCACAAAACACTATAAATAGCAACATTTTAAACAAAATACTTGTTTTTGTCAAAGACCGGGTCAGATTCAGAACGATAGATTGTGTCCATCAACACTCCCAAAGCTTCACAGGGGTATACCTCATCCTGTGTTGACATTTCATTCAGTAGCATTTGGCAGTTTTAATTTATATGCTTTTTAATGTTTTACGTCAAGTGCTTTTTACAATACAGATTGTATCAAAGCAGCTTCACAGTGATAACATGAAAATAATACTACACAGATCAAAAATATTGTTAAATATTAAATCTCCAACTTAAAAGTCCCCAACTAAGCAAGCCAAAAGCCAAGGCAACAGTGGCAAGGAATCAAAACTCCATCAGGTGATTGAATGGAGAAAAAACCTTGGGAGAACCCAGGCTCAGTCGGGAGCCAGTTCTCATCTGGCCAACGAAGGAACAGTGATTACAAAACAAATTGGATCGAAACATTAAGAGTATTTGTCCAATTCCATCTGTTTGTAAGTCGAAGTAATCACGCCGGTCTGGAAACGAGTTGTTGAGGATCAGTGCCGATGAGGCCGGCACTTAAGGATGAGTCGGGATGGGTCCAGGCGCAGGTCCACGATGGAGGGTCCCTCGGGATAAACAGAGGGTCCCTCGGGATAAACAGAGAAACTAATATTAGTGTAGGTGCCATCCTTCTTATGATGTACCAAGTACATCAGGATTTACGAGACGTGTTCCCGGTTCCGGCTGATCTAAACTATGCAGCCTAATTAAAAATTTGTATTTGTTATACAACCTGGACCTGGACCCATCCCGACTAATTACAAATTTGTATTTGTTATATGATCTTGTTCGCTTACATGTGCGTAAGCAATGCTTTTTTCCCTTGTTTTTGGATCTTGAGATACTATACTATTTCAGAAGATTTGTAATGGCATCCCCCCACCATATAACAGTGAAAACATGGATTGCTGTAAACTTATGTCAAGTGTGGTAAAAGAGTTAAACTGGACTGAACTTTTAGCTCAATTTCTTCAACAAGTTTTTAACGTAAGTAGTTTGTCCAAGCGCTAAAGGCATGATTGATACCATGTCAAATCATGAGGCTTGATGAGGTGAAGGATTCGTCTACTTTTCGAAATAGTTAGATTTACAGATGTTAAAACTGGATAGAAAACTAATGCCCACGGTCCGTTGGCTGAACGTCTGATGCATATGGCACACTTATCTAGAAACGCTTCAGGAGTTTCAAAGTCATCATCTGATTGGTTGAATTCAACAGGATGTCAGGGAGACGTGTGTGTTGCGTTTATTTAAAGCTACACTGTGTGATTTTTACCCCCATCAAGCGGTGAAAATGTATATGACCATCCAGTGAATATTAGTTTCTGTTCCTCTCAATTCCAATTTCGTTTTAACTCCTACGGTGGCCAATGTAGTCCAAGATTAACATGGCATTCAGTTCGACCTCGTCCATGAGTGTTAACTCAAACGTAAACGCGAAAGGCGAAGCTTGAATTAACGGATAGCTTGAATTATTCAGTTCCTTCTGCTGTCTGTCTGAACTGTCTGAAGGTCCAACAACCCCCTATATCCATTGTTGCTTTATGTTTGTTGTTTAGGTGTTTTGTGTTTAGAAATGTAAATCTAGTTAAAATCTTGCTATAGAGATAATTTTGCCTCAAACTATATGTGTTCAGCCCAGTCTTTCTGGAGTTTTGTTTTAGTTGTATTTGTTAGAGCATTGATTGGCTTCATTGTGTGTATGGACTATGGAGGACTGAGGCTGCAAGTGGAAATTTGGCCCCGTACCCAGTTTCCTCAGGCCATGTTTGGCTGAGAAAAAGCACATGTCACAGCCCATTGTGACTGTAAACAGATGAATATCTTTTCCCAAAGTACTTCAACCTTTCGTCGCTTCTTTTTTTGAATAGGTCAGTAGAAATGTTGTAGCATACTTCCAAAAATGGTTACATTTTTCTTATCCAGAAGGGTTTACCAGACCTTTTAAGTTTTCAAGATCCTTGAGTTTGGTGTATTTAGCTGGGATTCATCATGTCTAATGAGGTGATAACATTAAGTGGAAGGGTGTATCGCACAGAAAATGCTTAATGTCAGCATTTCCTTAAAGCATTGAGCCAACAGTAAGTAGAGACAATTGGTGCTAATGGTTTCTATGATCCACTTAGACTGAGGGATTGAAACTTGACGGGCCAGAAAGTCATAAGAAAATGTTTAAATATTCCATGTGACTACAGTGGCTCAACTATAAGTTTATCAAGCGACGAGAATACTTTTTGTGAAAAAAAACAAACAAAAATAATGGCTTTATTCGACTATTCCTTTTCTTCCTTGTAGGCCTGAGACGAGAGTTCAAGAGATTTCCAAGACGCATGCGCGAGAACTGCGATCTTTTTTTACTCCGTCTTGTTCAGTTCTCGCGCATGCGTCGCGGAAATCTCTTGAACTCTCGTCTCAGGCCTACAAGGAAGAAAAGGAATAGTCGAATAAAGTCGTTATTTTTGTTTGTTTTTTCGCACAAAAAGTATTCGCGTCCCTTGATTAACTTATACTTGAGCCACTGTAATCACGTGGAATATTTAAACATTTTCTTCAATGACTTTCTGGGCCGTCAAGTTTCGATCCCTTAGGCAGCCTATGTAGCAGTGATCCACCTCTCAAATTTAATCAAAAATATCTTCACTTGTGTCCCGAAGATGAACGAAGGTCTTACGGGGTTGCTACAGCATGGGGGTGTCACCACCCTTGGACTGTCTGTGTTTTGATTCATCACGTGGTCCCCTCGTCTGAGTTCTCCGCCCTCATCTGTTTCCATGGACACTAATCACCTCCCGCACAGCTGACTGTCATTTGTTAATCATCTTCACTGTGTATTTAAGTTCCTGCCTGTCTTCACTCCCTTGTCCGGTATTGTTTGTGGTTTACACGCTGTCTTCCTGTCTGCCTGTTCCTGAACCTCCGATCATTAAAGTTATATGTTGATTCTACTCTCCTCGTCGTCTTCCTTGGACTCCCTCGTGACAGAATACCGGACCAAAACCTCAAGATGAACATCGATTTCATCAATCTCGCCGAACTATCATTAGATTTTGTTTCGTTTTCCAGAGACTTTGTTTCACTTGCACTCTCCAGTCCCCTAGATGACGAAACCCTGAAGACCCTGTTCTGGATCGGGGCCACCTACCACCAGCACGTCGACCTCCCAGACACCTCCAACCTGGACTGGAAGGAGGCCGTTTCCCGGTGTCTGGAGAGCGTCGACGCCCGATCCAGAACACTGCCAGACCCAGAGCCGGAATTACCACCCTTGACCGCGGAGATCTCGTGCGTGCCCCCCGCAGACGGAGAGCTACCACCCGCCGCGACGCGTCAACCAGTGCCCGAGACGAAGAGGACAGAGTTGACCCTCGCCCCGGAGGAGGAGCTCCAACAGGAGTCTGACCAGGGGTGTGAGTCCACTACATCTGCGGACGAGGGGACTAATTTCCTGGAACTGGAGGACTGGCTGATGAAACCCAGGACACTGGATATCGTTCCCGCCCTATCCCACCCGTCATCGGCATCTATTTCATATTTTCAACCATCCTGTGATGACTTCTGTCCTGCCGTCTGTCTGATTCACTCCATCCCATCACCGTTCCCAGTCAGTCCTCCAGCCTCGCCGCTGCTGGATGTGCGCAGCCCTGCACCATCTCCGTGGGGAGTCCCCGACGTCGAGCGGCAGGTCAGCCCACCATCTGCAGCGCCGGTGTTCGAGGATCCCACGGCTTCGCCTCCAGCCTCGGTCCTCGGCACTCCATCTCGGTCAGTCGACCTGCCGGCTCCGTCTTGGCTCCTCCCACCTGCGCCTCCGCCGGAGACCCTCAAGACATCGGCTGCAGCGGGTTCCCTCGTCCTGCCGGCTTCCCCTTGGTCAGTCGTCACTCTGCCTGCGCCACGGACTTGCGGTCAGTCTGCTACGCTTGATCCCTCCACCTCTTCGGCTTCAGCGGGCTCCTCCTTCCCTGTGGTGTCTCCTCTGTCCTCCCTCACTCCACCTCCACCTCAGCTCTCGGGCACTCTGGCTACGGCTCCAGCGCTCGTCGCCGCGACGTCGCCGGGGTCTCCTATACCGGTGACGTCGCTGGAGTCCACCGGCTCTCCGTCTACGCCGAGAGATCCTGCCACCGAGTCTCCGTCGGTCATCCCCCAGCTACCGTCAGTCCCCTCGCCATCTGGTTTCTTCCCTCCGTCTTCTCTGCCATCGGCTGTCGGTACTGGGAGGCTCTGGGTCTGCGCCACCGCGCCATCCCCATCAAGGCCGCCAGGGAATCGTCATCGTCCCCTCACCGTTCCGTCACTCCAGCCTCTCGTCTGTGATTCACCATCGTCTCGTCCTTCACCTGAACCTCCCCCGGCTCCCCCTCCGTCATTTTGCCACGGCGCGAGGTCGCGCCTTGCCGGAGGGGGGCGATCGGTCACCACCCTTGGACTATCTGTGTTTTGATTCATCACGTGGTCCCCTCGTCTGAGTTCTCCGCCCTCATCTGTTTCCATGGACACTAATCACCTCCCGCACAGCTGACTGTCATTTGTTAATCATCTTCACTGTGTATTTAAGTTCCTGCCTGTCTTCACTCCCTTGTCCGGTATTGTTTGTGGTTTACACGCTGTCTTCCTGTCTGCCTGTTCCTGAACCTCCGATCATTAAAGTTATATGTTGATTCTACTCTCCTCGTCGTCTTTCTTGGACTCCCTCGTGACAGGGGGTGAGTAATTAATAACTTAATTTTCATTTTTGGGTAAACTAACCCTTTAAGGACTCTATAGCGTGTTTTCATAAACTATCTTGTATTTCTTGTGCTGTCATTGCTGAGCAACAGTTTGCAGAGGATCTTGCCAAACTAGTTAAAGTAAATACACTTATGGCAAATTACTTGAATTACAACAATTTCGTTTTTGCATATTTAAGTGAAAGTCCCTGTAAAGTCAAAATTAAGTATGTGTTCTGAGTTTGTCACACCACAGAAAAATGTGTAATTAGCCACCCAGCCAAATTTGAATGATAAAAAAAGCCGGTAAGTACTTAAAATAAGCTATCAAAATCATGAAAAAAATGAGCAGATTCTCTGCTCTCAAACGCTGGGGGCGTGTCCGCTGGCTGCGCTGAAACCACGCCCATTCACGGGAAAGCTGTTGACGGTGATATTAGCTGATTAGCTTTTGGAGACGGTAGGATGAACACTGAGGCGGGAGATCGTCGTTTCGGCCCCGTTCACCAGTAACAGCGGATTATCAGTGAATCCAAGTTGTCTCTGAGGAAAGTTTATAAAATGATCCAGTGTAAAACGAGCACTACAGAGGCGGGTGTTGGCGGTGATCCTCAGGTCTTCATCAAGGTATAGGCTCTCTAAAAACCTCTTCTTGATGTGATCGTTTTTAAGGGAATTTAAATGAAGATACCGATCTGTTTTGTACATGATCGCATCCAGGTAGTAGCCCATGCATGTCTGTGTCGAAGGCATAGCTAGCTAGAAAACTGTAGGCTCAGCTGTAGTAACTAATAGTACTGACAGTCATTAGCGATTGAGCGGTGAATCCGAATGTGTTCGGGGAGTGTGTGTGGAGAGAGGGAGATGCGTCATGAAATAGGGGGGTGTCCAGCAGCTCATGGGTTCCAGTGCGTCACGGAGCCCGGTTTTAGCCCCGCCCAATTATGGTGAAAAACTGTTTAACGGTCTAACTCCACATTTCAGTACTTCACAGTTCACAGACTTTGTAATATGTTTTAGCAATACATATGTAACATTTATAATGTGTTTAGAACTTTTTTGTAGAATTGCCTTTACTGGGACTTGAAGTATATTTCTGGCGAAAAACTCTTGTCAATGCCCTTTTGTTATGCAATGAGTGTTTCAGCAATGAGTGATCGTTTTTTTTTTAAAACTGATGGCTTCTTTTTGGAGAGTTGAACGTGTACGTATATCAGATACAATCTTACATTTATGCAGCCTGTGATGGAATAACCGAATGCATATATGTGCAACTATATCTGATGAACTCTTTATCAACGCTTCATCAGAGCTGGTTAAACCTTTCTTGTCTCTCTGTCATTGTCCCATATAGATACTGCATTTAAAAGTATGCTTATTCAATGAAATTAGTTCTATGCTATTTTAAGTCAATCGTAAGGAGCAGGCAACAGGAAATGATGCATTGTAAATTTAGGAAATCCTCTTGAGAGTTGAAATGAAGGAAGTTTCCATTGGCCTCCCCACCCTTTCAAATTCAGTGGAACTTCGAAAACAAAGATAGTGAACGACGGTCCATAAAAGGCCTTTATAAGATCAAAGTAACATTGTAAATTGCATCAGATGCAATTCTATTCTGGGCCCTGTCAAATTCACTACACGCAGGGTCTGCTGTTTCCATCCATTCTTCACGGCTGTGCAGTCAAATTCTCGTGACCTGGTTTCACTGCATGCTTGACAGCCTGAGGAAGGGAGTGGTCTATGTTGACTTTTTTTTAGTGGTCATTGCATCAAAGAGACACAAAAGGAAATGAAACTGCAATATGTTAAGCAGTAGCCTATGCTTTAGACAACCCGCAGACAGACTGGCAGTGGTCTGCCCTCTATCACGGTTCTCTAATGAACTTTGAAAATTCCTGTGCCTTACTATTCTGATTCTGTGTTGAGTTCTGCTTCAGGAATCTCAGACTTGTGGTTATCATATAGCAGGGGCACATATCTGTGACACTGATAAAACTGGTCTGTTTTGTAGCAACCAGTGTTATTAGGAAGTAGATACAGATATATTTAAATATGTTGTGTAACATTTAGTCATCTGTGGCTGATGTTTGTTTTAAAAAAAAAATAAATAAAAAAAATTACTAAATCCATGAGCTGTGGCGTGAACGAATTACAAATACTCGTGTTACTGTTGTTAAGTGGGGAGGTTTTATTATCAGAAATTGTACTTTTTAAGTAGAAAATGGGTCAAGCCCAAAATGGGTAAACTTTAAATAGTCTTAAAGGAGTAGTTCACTTAAAAAAAAAAAAAACTTTGCTGATCATTTACTCAACTCCATGTCATCCAAGATGTCCATGTCTTTCTTTCTTCATTCGAAAAGAAATTAAGGTTTTTGATGAAAACATTCCAGGATTTTTCTCCATATGATGCACTTCAGTGGGAACCAAATGGTTCAAGGTCAAAAAGACACTTTCAGTGCAAACTGCAAACTGTTCAAAGGGCTTTAAACGATTCCAGACCATGAATAAGGGTCTTATCAAGCGAAACGATCGCTCATTTAAAAAAACAACAATGTTTAAGTTTTATAAGCTCAAATGCTTGCTTGGCTCTCCTGTTCGAACTCATTCGAATGAAACTAAAAGAAACGTCTCGGTTACAGGGAACGGAGACGTGTCGTCGGGGAGTTTCCTGACGAATTGGGCTCCCTATTCTTCAGGGAACTCCCCGACGACACGTTGGAGTTCCCAGGACGAAAGGGAACCTTAATTTCTTTTCAACTGAAGAAAGAATGACATGGATATCTTGGATGACATGGGGGTGAGTAAATTATCAGCAAAAGTTTTTTTTTTTTTAAAAAAAAACTACTCCTTTAACCACAAATTATTGGTCAGGAAATAAGCCAAATTTAAGCAAATGCACTTCTTAAAAAGCCATTGCTCTCTCAGAAAAACATCAAAGACAATTTTTTTTGGCAGAATATGGGAAGTTTGATTCTGAGTGGTTCTAAAGAGTTGTGTGGAGTGATGAATCACAATGAAACGCGAGTTTATGCTCCAGTGTTATCGGAAGTCTAGTGAGAAATGTAATAATAAATGCACCTCCACCACAGTGAATTATGGAGGAAGAGGTTCATTGGGAGCATTTTTGGCTGCTGGTATTGGTGAGCTACTTCACTGTGAAAATCATTTACAATCGAGTACAAGGGAATAGTGCATAATGGCTTGCTTCCCACAACTGAAAAGTTATCTAAAGAGGAATGATCGGATGCTATTTTTCAACAAGACAATGCTCCTGCCAAAATGCAAAGGCAACCAAGAAGTAGCTTGACCATAAATCAGGATCATGATCAGAGTCCAGATTTGAATCCTATTGTAATTTGGTCTCGCAATAAATTTAAACTAACTTGGAGACATTTTTCAACTACTTGTGAACTGGTTGAAGGCACTATGTTAAGTTATTGTATATACAGTATAGATAAATTGATAGTACTTTATGTACTGTATTTATGTAATTCTTGCTTTATTTCCAGGCAAGGGACCATTAAAAGACGACTAAATATTTAGCCATTTTTGTCTTGGCCCATTTCTTGTTTTATTTTTATTTTCATCCATCAATGTGATAACCGATCTTGTGGCTTCAATCGAGATCAGCTTCTTCCTCTAATTTGAAGTATGATGTTAAGGTAAATTTCAGATTCCTGCTTACTAAATGACTGTAGATAAGCGTATATAAGTCCTCCAAGTGCCATGTTCAAAATGCGGTAAATTCCCACACCCATTTATTTACTTCAGCCACCTTTTTCCTATGCCCCATTATGCTTTGCGTGAATTATGGGAGTAACTTCCATTAAACTATAAACAAAAATGTGTACATTGTACAATGAAGTGACATATTCTACACACCCTTCAACCATCAAACGTTAAAAGTAAATTTAATAGTGTAAAAGCATTAACAAATTACTACAGCAGACAATGAATAACCCCAAAAAAGCATGCTATTTCATTACGGACGTGTTAAATATCACTTTAGTAATATTTGTCTGTATTATGTTACTAATGTTGGCTTAATCAAAAATGTTCATTGAGTGATAATATTTCATAGGGGATCATCACGCTGATACGTAGGACTTCCGGATTCAGTGAACTTTGTGCACTGCCACTTCCGTTGAATGACCGATCTCGCTGGCGAACTGATGACGGACAACACTAAGTTTATTTATAAGGCATCCCTGGTAAATTATCAAGCTGATTCACTAAAGTGCTGGCAGCAAACAAACATGCTACCTTTTTTTATTTTAAAGTTTTAATCCAGTTCTTCCTGATACTCAATTCAGTCGGGAATCCATGAAAACTTACGTAGGGTTGGCGTTGTTGGTTAGATTTGCAAAGTGGAACAGAGCAGTGACATATATAGCCTTCGTCTCAGGCATTGTTGAACTGCGTCGGAAGTGGACATGCACAAAGTTGACAAATCCCGGCCATGAAGCCCGGAAGCGTGATAATCCCCTATTATCACTTAATGAACAAATACTGTTGTTGCTTTAGAAATTCCCTGCTAATAGGGATTAATAGGGATAATTAAATGATCCAGTTAGGTAAAAAGGGGAGAGAATGATATTTTAAAGCATCTGTGTAAAAGCAAACCTGGAAAGAGACGTGAGGATTTTGGGAGAAACCGAGAGATTCTTAGTGCATTCCAGTGAATCATTCATGGGATATTTCGTACAGTAAACCAGGAGAGCAGTTCTATTAAATACAAAGAGAAAATAATGATGAGGAAAAGAATGCAGATGACTGAAGAGAGCTCATGCCACAGATATGCTTGTGATACCAGATCACATTAAATATCATATACCAAGAATTACATTTTTCTGACATCTGAAAATAAATCTTGGGAACAGCGTTAAAAACACATTTGAACTACAGATCCCTAATTTCATCCATTTTCAGAAGGCCAAACAAAGGGTTTACACAGCGTCTCCACGTCATGAAGACAACAATTAATTCACCGAAGGCTCATCTTTTTTCTTTTCAAATGCCTTTGGCCGGGCATTATAATAATATTTCATATGTGGACTTCAATCGAGGTGTTTTAGGCAGGTCAGGATCAGTGTTCTCTGTTTGATAGATTAAATTCTTTTGTGGGAGACTATGAGCTTTTTAACTTTGCTGATATTATACATGCACAAACAGATATATTACGCACTAAAGGAAAAGTAAAACACTACTTAACACTACTTTGTACAAAGTACAATGTTTAAAAGTGTACTTTGAAATGTCGAATTAAAAGTTTTATGTTGAAGTGTTTTCAACTTTTCCTTTAAATGTTTGAAAGAACACTTATTTTAAAAGTTTTAAGTTCTTATTATTTTTACTGTAGTGTGTTATTCAATGTTACATTTATTATCATATCACATACGTAAAAAAGCAAGTTGAGCTAATTAGATTTCAGTTCAATTTAAACTGTAATAAATGATTTTTCATAATTGATAGAATAATTTAGTAATTAAGTGTACAAAAACATGATTGTGGTGAGCAGGACGAGGCCGAGGGCCACGTGAAAGCGGCGGCGTGATTAATGATGAGCGACACCTGTGAGACGCACCGGTCTCTCACAGAGGAGCGGAGGCATAAAGGAGGAGCGACAACAGTGAAGAGGGAGAGAAAGGCCTGTTCCTTTCTCCCTCCTTACTGTCGTTGCTCCTCCTTTATGCCTCCGCTCCTCAATTACCCCTTTTCCACTGAAAAAAGAACTGGTTCGGAACTGGTGCTGGTTCAAAGTTGGTTCGGAGTTGGTTGAACTTGCGAACCCGTTCAGAACCTGTTTGTTTTTCCACTGACTAGAGCGCCCAGGGAACGTCGTTGTTACGTCACTGTGCACGTCGCTAGAAACTAGAGCCAGACCGATATATCGGCCGACCGATATTATCGGCCGATATTAGGCATTTTCCAAACTATCGGTATCGGCAGTTATAATGGCCGATAAATGAATATTTAAAAAATAAAATAAAAACGGACGAAACACGCTTGAACCATGTCATGAGTGTTGGAGTTGAATAGTTTGTCCACCAGAGGGCACTCTACACAGTCCCTGTTTAGTTGGCAACACTCGCGGAGTTGGTCACGATACATACATTGCTTGAATAACAATTAAAAGAACATCCCCATCAGTTCTCTTAACTCAAATAAGCATGACAGAATTTGTGACTATCATGTCCAGTTTAAAAAATAAATAAATAAAATATCGGCCGATATATCGGTATATCGGATTTTAAAACCAATATTTGTAAGAATTTGTAAATATTTGTAAAATGTGTATCGGTATCGGCATTCAAAATCCTTTATCGGTCGGGCTCTACTAGAAACGCTTGCAAGTACATTGCTTTGGGATTATCTCTAACTCCTGTACCAAGAAAACTTTAAAAACTATTGAAATATGTAAGTCTTTTAATCTTTTCGTTTGATATGTAATCTTTTCTGATAAGTTATGTACCCCTGTAATTGTGTCTTTTTTCTTTCCATTTATTTGTTCTATATCGTGACTGTTTTCTTCTTTGCTTATGTTTCAAATAAAATAAATAAATAAATAAAAACGCTTGCGCGTTTCTGCAGGTTCTCCTGGCTTTGCGATGGTCAGAAAATATGTTTAGAACACATCTAAACCCGCCCCAGCCCCCGACGTAAACATGACGTGCTAAAAGAACGGTTCTAGTCCAGCAAAGAGTTGGTGCCGCTTTGGAACCAGTTCTCCTGGCTGAGAACCGGCTCTTTGGCCGTCGAAACACAAAGAACTGGTTCGCGCGCAGGCACCGGCTCTGAACCGGCTCTCAAAATGCTTTGGTGGAAAAGGGGCTTGTGAGAGATACGAAACCGGTGCGTCTCACAGGTGTTGCTCATCATGTCGCACCTCGTGCCGTTCTCTCACAGCCATCGGCCTCGTCCTGTTTGCCACTATGACATTCACAGTTAAACAAGTATGTTAAAGTCTACTTCTTTTTCACAGCTGTGTGTTTGAAATGTCTGAATTGCTACAAAATATCACATGTCTGAAATATGTTATTGAACCTAGTTCTCAATATCAGCTCCCTCCTGAACCCATTTCATGTTTTAGAGCTATAGGGCCTAATTCCTTTACCTACTCTCCTAAATGCAAGGCATTTCTGCTATGCATGATTTGCAAGAATCTTTATGAAAACTCATTTCATCTGAAAGACAATGGGCCCTATCTTGCACCCGGCGCAAATGACTGTACACAAAATCGTTCCTATTTTGCACCCGCGCAAAGCGTACTTTTCTCTCCACAGATGCACGTCGGTAAACTAGGAAATGAACTTGCGCTCCCTGGGCGGTTCG
This sequence comes from Pimephales promelas, assembly GCF_988280905.1. NCBI lineage: Eukaryota > Metazoa > Chordata > Actinopteri > Cypriniformes > Leuciscidae > Pimephales > Pimephales promelas. The sequence goes on from NC_142782.1 coordinate 11,413,962, forward strand.
CCACAAAAAGGAGGCATGTTTTGGCACCATTACAATAGCACATTCCTTAGTGCTATTTTGCAGTTCCAGAAAACAATTCCACCACTGACCAGAAAAAAAACCTGGTTTAAAGTCAGTGGCGTGTTGCGCGTTGTTCATAATGCTATTTTAAGCACGCATTTTTGGCCATAATGTAGCGGGTGCACAACGCGCATACACTTTGATTCTCTCATCAACGAGGATGCAGCAGTTTTTATTTTTGCAAATCATACATTATAACAAGGAAATATATTAACACATGAGGGAAATTATTGTGATGTCCATGAAGATATTATATAAGAAATTAAGACCTAAATCTAGCTTACACATTTACCCAATTTTTTAAGGCTAACTGATGTAATGACGGATCAGACCTGTTTGCCCAATAATGGCAAGACACAACCAGGGAAAAAAAAATCTGAAGAATGTGAAATCATCTGGTAAATCTGCCATTATAATAACAATTTGCTATGCAACATGCGCATCTGCTGTTTAAGGATATGTTGGATGACGGTCTGATTTCGCCCAAACCACTCCTAGGAATAATGAAGCTATTTCAGACCAACCGCTTTAAACTTGTGTCGGGTGCAAGAGTCATTTATTCTGCCAGTAAAATAGCAACAGCGCCCAAGACCCACAACACCCACAAAGTTTCTTTGATACTTTCGTTTTAGATCGTTAAATTAGGGCCCTCTATCTAATAGGTATTTTGAAATAGACCACAGTCTGGATAAATCAAATAATATAAGCAGAGGTTGAGGCTTACCCCTATTTAGATTGGTCTAACAACACTCTGTTGTTCTAAATGGAAAACCCCATTATTAGCCTCTACATTCTATGTATACATGACTAATGCCAATGTGTTAGTCAGAGCTCTAAAACTTCAGATGAACAGTATGTTAATCCATTACTAACCCGAGTGTAGACTTGATGTGTTATGGACTTAACGTAAACGTTAACGTAATCTACTAGATTTAATAATTTCAGAGTAAGTCGGAATAAATCCAAATCAGTTTATATCTCAATTACATAAACAATTCAAAGATAATGCTCTGGAATTATGAATAAAAGATGCATTCCTGACAAAAATAGTATACATAATTCAGTGTCTGAAAGACTTTCTCAACATTTATTTAAATACCTAGACCAAGACAAAACATCCCCCCATTGTGGTGCATGAACTTACAAAAGGAATTTGCATTGACTATGGTAATAGACCTTGGGGGTTTGCACCTTGTCAGGGAACTGAATGTAGTTTGGATGAAGGACTCTGGGAAAGGGGCGCATCCACCATAGTAAACAAAGTATCTCTTAA